>NC_137941.1:12585649-12770649 GCF_963969265.1 Rhamphochromis sp. 'chilingali'
ACCCAGTATTTTGAGTTCATTATGTTTTGGTACTTTTGCATCATGGATTTTCCTTTATGTTTCTCTGGTACTTGGTGTTTCAGTTATCTTGGTGTTTTTCTATATTATGATTTATGATCTGATACTGTTGTGATTATGATTATCATTTAGTAGCCTTTGGTCAGTGTCAAGTCTGTCTCTGTCTAGTCTGTGTCTTAGTAAAGTGTGTTTTGTTTCCTGTTTTACTTTGAAGGTTCTTGTTCCTGTCTGATGTTAGTATGTGCAGCTTTGTTCCCCCTGTCTCGTTAGCCCTGATCTCTCCCAGCTGTGTCTCCCTCCTGTTGCCGATTCCCCCGTTACTACCCTGTGTATATAAGCCCTGTGTTTTCCCATGCTCAGTGTCGCGTCGTACCATCAGATTATGCCTGTGTGTTCTTGGTCTCAGTGTTCCGGCCTCACTTCATGTTTGTTTTCCTGCCAGCAATAAAGCTGAGGTTTTTTGAGTTACATTCCATTTTCCGAGTCCTGCACTTGGATCCTCATCTCTGCCTGCCCGCACACAGAGCCCTGACAGTTCATTTTGAGACAGGCGGGTTTCAGCTCTTTTTACACAGAATCACCAAAGTAACGCCAGTGGTATTGTAATGAATTACTTTCTCCTGGGAGTAACTAAGAAATATACTGCATTAGTTTTAAGAAAAGTGTTCTGTGTGTATATGTGTAATACATTTTATTTTGAGGAAAAACCCCAAAGCTGATCACAACAAAGAAGGGAAAGCTTTCAAAGTATACTGAAAACCCACTCTGATGTGAATCCAACTACACTAGGTATCTGTTGGAGCACATCTTGCCATGACACACACACCAACACACGCACACACACATTCAGACTCACAAGGTGAAATCAATAACATCCACATTATTGCAGTGGATAAAAAATCTCTCCCCCCACCCTTTCCACTCCTCCACTACTAATATATTATTCAAATTAAATAAGAATCAAGCCCAGAAAAGGGAATTACTTTGAAGTCAAACAATTGCATTATTAAATAGCTTCTTCAAAAACTAGCTTGCGCCCAGGAGCTCAACCCAGCTTCTACAGTAAAACAGCATCTTATTCTTCAGAAGTTTATTTATCAGCTGTTTTGAAGCTAAGCAGCAAGATGCTACAAACTATGAAAGTACTAACACTGCTAAAAGCTACAGTCATATTAACACTAAGCACACTGATATTATCTTAATTAAGAAACTGATTAGCAGTTAAGCACCGATAATCAAATGCACATTAATTAATTGATCATCAGCATGTGTGAGCACCTCTCTTAAAAGCAGATGTTTTGTTAGTTTGCTGGTCTGGAGCATTCAGGTGTGTGTTAACACAATACCAAGGAGGAAAAATGCCAGTGATGATTTTAGAGAAGCAAATGTTACACCCATCAATCCCTAAAGCTTTAAACACCCACAATCAACATCTCAGACTCTGCAGGTCCTAGCTATAATGTTAAATGTTAAGGTTCATTACAATAAAATTAGAAAAAGACAAAACAAATGGAGATATTTGGCCATAATGAACAGGATCGCATTTTGTAAAACCAAACACAGGATATCAGCATAAATACCTTGTATCAGCTGACAAGTATGGTGGTGGAGGGGTGAGGATCTGGACTGTCAGCTACAGGACCCGGGCACCTTGCAGACACTGAGTTGACCATGAACTCCTCCATATACAAAAGTATCCTTGAGCCTTATGTGAGGCCATAGGAGAAGCTGAGTCATGATTCTCAGCAGAGCAGCTGAAGGTGGTTCTACAAGCTGCAATATAATCGGGTGTCTTTTACACATGGCTGTAAGTAAAATTTGAAAAAAGGGACGTGGATATCAGACTAACTTATTAGGAATGAGTGCAGGATTACTGTCAGCAGTCAATCAGCTACACATTTCTCTAAATGTTTTGTGAAAAAAAGTTGTTAAGGCTACTGTATGTGATGTTTAAGCTGCTTCTCTACAGCTTAGCCCAGACACTGAACAGCATTTTAGTGAACGGATTGTAATGAATCTAGCTGCTCTGCAGTGAAGCCCATACAGTTGCTGCAACAAGAACTACATTTCCACGTATAAGTAGTGAATGTGCTCAAATTAAAGATATTAAGCTTAAAGAAGCATTAAAAAAATGAAACTAACATTTTATCAAAGAAAAAAGGCTTTTATTATGATTTCTTATGATTTCATAAGATTTTTATCATGCATACATAAAGGCACAGTAATGGTTACAGCTCCTGAAATTGTAGTTGCTGGCACCCACTTGTCATACAGTATATTCACATGTTCCATTTCACATAATTTAGCCATTAGAGGTTGAAAGGCTGTTTTACACAGTGTGAAACTTCATTTTTCTTTTAGTAATTCCATGGTTCTGCACTTTGGACAGGAAGCACACACACCACTACCTCTCTGAAACAAACAGGTCCATTATCATCATAGAGCAGATCCAACACATCTGATGAAACTCATTATATGAGTCCATGAAGATCACAGCGAACCATTCAGCAGAGAGGTTGAAGAGACGAAACAAGAGGGAGATGGAGACATTGCAAACAGCACTGTCATCATATCTCTCTTGTGTCCAATTATTGCTACTGGCTCTGTCACCGACTCCTTTAATAATTCCAAATTTAAACCCAAAATGTTCAAAGAAATGTGTTTTTGATGAGCAGTAGTTTGCTCAGCTTTTTCCCCCATAAGGGCTTATTCAGCCAGGGAAAGTGAAAAAACTCAATTCATCATGGAGAAACTCTTCCTGCAGCTTTGTCCTGTGTCTTACTTTCCCATAAACACACAAATACAGGCATGAATGTGCATGTACATATGTATAAACACACACACACACGGAGGGATGTGTGAGAAATGTGAAAAAGCTTATTCCAGGGAAACCCATCTGATATCTGTTTCAGTTATTACCATAATAATTGGCACTCCACTGCACAGAAGAAGAGCCTGGCAGACTAGGATAGAATAATAACTAGATATGAGAAAGGAAGGGGCACTGCAAAATATACCAGTCATAACGAGTCTTATATTCTCTTTTTTTCTCCTAAAATTTATGCCCAGTGGGCTGCAGTAATTCTTCATCATTTCAATAGATTTCATCGGATTTGTTTTAGGATGTGTGAAAAAAGGGGGCTGTAATTATTTTAAAATGAGTCATAATGAAGGAAAATGATACTTATTTAAAGAAATTTATGGAGGAAAAACAACAAATGAGAGCATGATCAGATGATCAGTGGCGATTTCCATATTAATTTTTCAGTGTGACAGAGAGATGAGCAGGTAATGCCAATGAGCATCTGTGGAGTACACGCAGGGATGCTTGGTTTCATGCTGCATGTGCTTCTGCTCTCCTGGCTGACAGCCATGTGAATCTCTGCTTTACTGGGATTTTTCCGCTGCCATGTCTCATAAAGTATTTTTTATTGCTTTATATGAGGTTCTTCTTTATGTTGGAAGAGCTTTGTATTTTTCTCCTCTATATCCACAATTGATTTTGCTCCAATTTTTGGGATACAGTACAAAGCTAGAAGTATGGGGATAGTATTTCCAAATAAAATTTATAAAATCATTGCTAATCATAAGTGTTTTCTTTAAAGATGCTTTGTTGGGGGTGACCAAAATGGACAAGATTAGAAATGAGCACATCGGAAAGACAGCTCAGGTTGAGTACTTTGGAGACAAAGTTAGAGAAGTAAGGCTGAGATGGTTTTGGGGATGTGCAGAGGAAGCATTTTTGATGTATTGAGTAAAGCTCATTGAATATGGTGCTTCCAGGCAAGAAGATAAGAAATAAATATCTCAGAGGAGATCCATGGATTTAGTGAAAGAAGACATGCAGAGGGATGGTGTGACAGAGGAGGATGCAGATGATCTGCTGTGGCAAGCTCTAAAAGCTGAAAAGGACAAAAATGGAAAGAGAACAAGAGGAAGAGTGATCTGTTCTGCCACACTCACACTCTTGGTTAGGTGTAAAGGAGAGAAATTTTGCATGCAATTATTCACACTAGTTTTAAAACATAGTTATAGCTTTTAACAACAGCAAGAAGAAATTATTTATCCAGTCTGCTGGAAACAACCCCAGGAAATAACATTAGATGAGATAATAGATAATACAGCTTCTCTGCCATAATTAAAAAAGATGCTTCCAAAGAAATATCTAGTTAAAATTAAGTAAGAAAGACCTCCGATCAGTCTTTGCTCCTGACACTCACTGGAATCTTACAGCATGCTGTATGTCTGTGTAAAGGTAAACGTCACATAAGGCCTGACAAGTGACACATTGTCTTCTTAAATGTCAAAAAGCCCTCACTAGTTTAACTGCAGCTATCCTTTACTCACACCTTTTGCAACTTCTGATCAGTTTCTATTACCTGCTGTGTTATAGGATAAAGAATTGTTTAACTTGACCCCAAAGAATTGATTTATTACCTCCCTGTCAAAGGAACAAGATGACTTGGCTGAGGCACAGCGAGTTTGTTTTGCATTAAAAACACTGCCTGTGGCAGATTCTGTTAACAAACGCCCCAACAGAGACTGAGCCACATGGATTTATCTGTAAGACACCAGGCATTTGAATGAAAGCTGCAGTACGTGCTATTGATTCAGCAACTGGAAGGAGACTGCTAATGCTGCGTGGGACAAGTTGCAAATAATTTCATCATGTAGGAAGAAATCCCACAGATGGCATTGTAGTTATTTGGCAGGGAAACCTTGAAGGTGAACAACCCCCACCTCTCAAACATCCTCAAGTCACGATCAAACATTTGGCAATTAAAAACACAGATAGTTGAGCTGTAGGCTTATCTCTATGCTCTGTCTGGTTCAAAAAAAATATACTATTATGGTCACTGGGCAGCAGCTACAGTGAGCAGGTGGAGGTTTACACCAAAGTGCTTTATGGCTCCAGGCTGCTGCTGCTGCCGCTTCGCCACCCCGTTGAGAAATTAAGGAGGTAAGGAGGAGAAAGACAAAAAGATGGACTGTTGGCTGGCTTTTGTTTGTGTTGGCCAGTTTCCTCCAAGGTCAGAGACAAGATGGTGCATGACTCATAGAATTAGTTTATAAATCATTCAATGGTTGATGAGATAAAAGCCAATATCTGGAAGCAGTTTGGCATATGAGCTATCATATCTGCCACAAATACATTAGCAAACAACTAATTTGGAAAACAGATTGTGAGAAAACAGTACTGTCTGAATATATTCACAGGTGCATGGAGGAGGATTGGGGAAGGCGAAGGTCAAGATTTGTGTTCTACACCATCGGTCGCCAACCTTTTTTGCACCACGGACCGGTTTATGTCCGACATTATTTTCACTGACCAGCCTTTAAGGTGCTGCGGATAAATATAACAAAATAAAACCAGTACCGGTACCAAAAAAGAAGATTTATTCAAAACACACTGGAAAAACCCAGGGAAACCAAGTTAGCAATAAAAACAATAACAAAATAACAATAAAAACTAATTAAAACCCTGAAAACCATACATTTCACACCAGATCCTGAACTCTTGCGGCCCAGTACCAAACCTGTCTGTGGCCCGGGGGTTGGAGACCGCTATTCTACACCACCTGAATTTTTAGGTTTAGACCGATAAAATAGTTAGGGCTAAAGATATTAACTCAGACAAGTGGCTGAAGGGCTATTAGTATGAATTTATTTGATGCAAGGTGCAGCATGGCCCTGTTTGAATGTGGTGTTAAAAAGCATCGGGCACAATCTTATCGCATGTGGTCAAGACACATAACCATTTACACCTTTGTCTGTCATGTGTCTCCATGGAGGACAAGTGACTGCTTCAGTTTTTTTTTAAACTTCCAGTAGAAGGTTAAAGGGCCCTGTGCACAATCACTGACAAAGAAAAACTAAATGTTTCACTGCACATGTCAGCGCAATATCAGCTGTTGGCATAAGAAAGATTTTTGCAATTTCCAAGAAGGACGAGGACAAGAACAATGAAGAACGCTATGTCAAAAGCTTCCCAGACCACATGGCAAACTGCAATTTCTTTATATTTTGGTTTCAAGGAGCCAGATTGTCCTTTAGTTTTTTTTTTTTAATTACAAGAAAGAATAAAGCATTCTTATTTGGATTTCTGCTGCTTTTACACATTTTCCTTCCAGCTCAATCATTGTATCTCAACATTTTCAGAAGAACATTTTTTTTTTTTGTGCTATTTTTCAAGCCACTTAACGTTGACCTCTGAATCATTCAAGCTTAAAAAGAGACACAATCAAAAGGGATGTCTAGCAAGTAGAATCTACTTATCAGCCAGTGGTGTTAGGATCTTGATGGATCGTGATGGAGCCATGAATGCAGAAACGTACTGTTAGACTTTTATCCACCATGCACTATGTGAAAAGCATCTGATTGGCATTGGCTTAATTTGTCAATGATACACTATCAATGCAGTAAAAGATTACCTGGGTAGAAAAACACACCATCAGTCAGCCAATATCCAAGGCTCTGAATGTCCTTCAAGAAGCCTGGAGAACTATTCCTGAAGACGACTTAAACGCATGAGAAGAAAGCCCCCTAATAGAATTCAAGATGTCTTTAAAAATAAATGTATTCATACAGCACCAAATATTTCTTTTCAACCTTTCTATAATCATACAAGCATGTATTCTTGCACATATTTCATTACATTTCTGCACCCTAATTCCAATTTTCCAATGAGAAATATAAAGAAATGATTGGTGAGTCTAGATTTTTGCACAGTAGGCTACTGTATATTTGAGGCTTAACAAATGTGATTAATGCACTTATTTCCTCATCAAATGTTTCATTTCGTATTACCTCCTTTTTTTGCATCAATATCTTCATTATAAAAAGTTATAATCCATGTTACACCTTTGTTTAGTGAACAGGGTTGTCAGGAGAAGAAATGTAACTGGCTGAATGCTCTTAGGCCACTAAGTGAGGGATGTAGGTGGTTCTGATCTCCAGGGGCCAGAAAACACACAGCATACTGTTTACTTTATTTAAATCCATCCAGCAGCTTCGTCGCATTTGGTGTCATCAGGCTCACATTACCCGATAACAAGTTAGCAATATTGCGCCTCGCTTTTGCCACCCACCCTCCCACTCTGGGAAACAGATCCTAGAGGTGTTGATGACTGAGAGATGACAGACTGAATTGTGTTAGCTTGTGCTGTTGCTAGTCTTCCCCCACATCTTCCTCACATCCTTTCTCAATGTCTGTCTCTTTTCTACTCCGTGTGTCATTATAAGATGACATTAGCCTGCTAATTCAGTCCAGGTTTATCGTGATACATTATTAGGTGCTCACAGTCACACGAGTCACACCTTCCTTTCTTTTTCCTCATTGCCTCAATTTAGCATGACCTTCCCATAGCTGTCTAGCCAGTATGTCTCATTATTGCACCACAGGGGGCTGAGACACACACATCAGGATGGTGAAATATACACACACACATGCAAATCATAGATAATTAAAGTGAGTAATAATGACAGGCACGCACAAGCAAATCAAATATCTTGTTGTTCACGTGTATCCACACACACACACACACACACACACACACACACACACACACACACACACACACACACACACACACACACACACACATGCAGCTGCACAGGATTGATGACTGACAGGAAAACTCTGGAGGAAAAAAAGGTCTAAAAAGTGAGACAGCATGAAGGCTTCGTAGATTTATGTATGCAGACAGACACAAAAACAGAGAACATGGAATCTGCAGCAAGATGGAAACTAAATAAATAGGAAATGGTGACATATCAGATTAGCTTTAAAGTTTGTTTGCATGTGGTCAGAAATCTCACAATGATTCCCATGATGTTATTGACAGAGCTCTTTTTCTGCTTCACACATAAATGCAAATAACTTGAACTGCATAATCAATTTTTTATGAGTAAATTTCTTCTTTAAGACATTTACTAATAATACTTTTATTATTTATCACCAAAACAACCCAATGAAAATACATAAATAAATAAAAGAACACATTTTAATCAGAGTGTAGCGTCAAGCCAGTTACACTTCTGGGATATTGATTGATAATTACTGTATTTGTCTCAAATTTCCTTGAGATTGGTCCACCCATTAAGGAGAAGATTGGGTACATACAGATATGTATACATACAATCATGATAGCAAAAGATAATTATTACTTATACTAGTTATTGCTTATTATTAATCATAACCCAGAATGACTTTCTTCACATTGTAGCTGCATTTGCACTGCAATCTTTCCCACTGCTTCAAGACTTTCCACTGTTAAAGCACACAGAGGGGTTCATTGTGGGTTTCAGTTAAAATGTGGACTGAGAAACAACAGAAACCTTAATGATTTTATTAAATGTAAGGATTCAGTTGCAAGATTTCATCAACTCAAACATTTCCTCCGCTTGACAGCTAAAAACAAGTACATGCAAAATCATTGTGACTGTAGCTGACATGGTCTAGGCTGTGCCTCTTCCTCTTTCCTGTTTCCTATTTTCCCTGTTTGTCTTGTTGTCTCTGTCCTGTTTGTCTCTCTTGCGCTTTCTCTCACTGGGGATTCATATTTGAGCCATTCTCCAGTCAAGCCCTGCTGTATTTATACAAAGCTTTACTGTTTATTCCCTTCAAGAGCTCTCATTGCCTGCCAGCCTGCTTGTAGCACACTGGATAACTTTATCTTATTTGGAGCTGTGTTTTATATACCTGTCTTGGGATCCACTGGTTCTCTGTGTTTAGTGCTGCAGTGTTTGCCTTGCTCTACCCAGTTTGCCAGCCATCAGCCAGGCTGACACCACACCTCATTTCTACCTTGAAAAAATGTTCTAAACCTCTTAACTCTACCTTTCAATAACATTATTTTTTGAGATGTTAGTGGTCCAAAAGTATTAACTACACTTAACAGTAAATTTTTATTTTATTCTTCTTCTATCAATTATTTGTTTCTACCAATGCACAAAGTGTACCACACAGCACATCCCTTTTTATACAGCATTTTCCAGCATCAGCTAGGAACAAAGGGACTAATATTCATCCAAGTAAAGAAACTTGAGGATGCATGCATCCTTAGCAGTTGATGCTCCAAAAACTTGGCATACCACTAGCTTTTGATTTTTTTTTTCCATGCAAGAAAGGAATGATGTATGGATGAACAGCTTGCCAAGCTATTCAATCTATTTAGATACAATGACGTGAAAGATCCCAGCACATTATCAAGGTGGAAAACTAATTTAACCATGCAATTCTGACTGTGAGAGCTAATGTGGTTTTCCCATGTCATATATCATATCATGGCTACTCTCCTGGTGCTAACAAACTGCTTTCCTGTCATCCAGCTGTTGCTAGTCTTGTGAAATATTCATATATTTTTTGTTAAATTGTTAAAGTAGATTTAATTTGAAAATATATATATATTTTTTAATTTCTGTTCATTTCTTCTCTTGTGGCATTTTTTCCAGTCACGTATAAGGATACTACTTTGGCACCAGTGAGAGACACATGAAAGATAAAAAAAGAACTGGGACAGTCAATCAAATGTTTTCACACTTCACAGGCATACAGCTAAAGATAAAATGGCATAAAAGCATACAGCTTTAATGTAACCATACTGTACTGGCTCTAAAGTCCTGGTGTGGGGGTGGAGATGGGGTCACTGTCAGAGGTAGAGCTTGTGTTCACACGATGACAAATTGTCTCTCCAGCACACTGCGTGTTCATGCAGTGTCACTCATTTGTCTCCTGAACACTGCCCACACAGACACACGCCCATGCTGTTAGGTCCCGAGACAGCCTTGATTGTGTGCGTGGGTGCGTGTGTATGTGTGTCACTATAATCTAATGGCTATATCGACCTAAAGGCCAAGGACACCGCAGCTCTCCCCACCTAAACCAAATGGCTTCTTAATAGGTGGTACTTCTCCTTCTTCCTTTCATCCAGAGCCGTTACCTCTCTCCTTTCCATCTACCGATGATCTCCTCTCATTTTAAGATTAAAGAAAAGAGGATTGCCCCTCTTTTTCTTAATCTCCTCAATAATCTTCTCTTCTTAAAGTTCTGTATAAGTTAAAAAGGAAAGACGTGGGGAGTGAAAGCTGGAGATCTGCATGTTGTTAAGGTACTAAAGCACACACTCCTACACAAACATTCACACCATACACGCAATTTAAAGAAGTGTCCGGTCAAATCTGCACTTCCTTTATGCGGGAGATAAAACAAGGGCTGAACTTTTTAAGCTTAACCCGACAGAGCTGCACGACAACACAAGATATGCAAATCTATCTGATCAGTCACCAAACCTGCTGGATCCTAGGAACGATGTAAGAATAGCAGAGGTAACTGTCCTGTGGATACACCACGAGTGAGTGGGTGCAGTTTCTCCTGCCTTGGGCACACTTCACTCAGCCTTCTCCCTGGGCTAAACCAAGTGGAGTATTTTCAGTACGGTGAGAAACCATCAGAAGTGCATTATTTCCTGTTGTGTGCAGAGGAGCATGCTACCAGGTAGGGCAGACAACTGCCTGTGATCCCAAGTCAGTGTGTGGCCCCGGAGGGCTGATAGAATTTAAACTGAAGCAGTGACAATGTGCAAAATTTGCAATGACACAAGGAGAGACCTGACCTAGCCAAAGAGTCACATCTGATTCTACACACTCCCATTGCAAGTGGCTATAATGATTCTGTTTAAATACGCTTAATGATAACAATGAAAGCCACTCAGTGAAAATATATGGGAGCAATGGGAGTTAAAAAAAGGAAGAAGAAAAAAAGAAGAGGAGGAAACAAAGCAACACAGTGGTGAATGGAGCCGATAACAATGATTAAATATAATGCTAAATGCTAAATTGCTGCTGCTCTGGTTTTAAATGTGGTGACACAACGGACATCACTTTACTTCTTTTGTATACTCTGAAGTTTAACATTACTTGAGTGAGTCCAGCTCTGCTGGCCGTGACTTGACCGAGTTGAGAGCACAGTATTTTTGTTTGTGTTAGATTATTTCTGACATAATGGTGATGACATTGGTTGGAGGGAGGCCCTGTGAAATTTTGCCCTTGGACTATAGAGAATTGCCGCTGACTAGACTGTGAGAGATGATAATTATGAAAATATTCATGTGTACAAAATGGTTTGTGTGAGTCGTCTGTATGAACCCTACAGTGCATGCTTGTAGTTTCTTAATGAGACCGCTGGAGTTGGTTTTATATTTCTTGACAGCCTAGGAATATTTCCAGATATACTGTACAGTGAAGCAGTGCTGAAAATTATAATACTGCAGGCCACAAGCAAAACCACAAATTGCTGTGCAAGGTCTGATGTGCCTTTTTGGCTTATAGGTCTTATGTTTTCCTTTATAATAGCAATTTGCTCCAACACAGCAGAACTCTGGTTTGACAGATGAACATGCATAACCACGTGTTGCTCCCGACCTGAGGTACCGCCTTGGATTTTGTACATTATGGACCCTTCCTCTAAAAACTTCTGTTTGCTTGTAGCCAATAGCTAGTAGCTGGTAATTTCTCATCACCAGAAATGATCCTCAACATGAAAGTTGGATCAGTTTGACACAAAAATTGATATTTGCTTATTGCCCAAGTCTGAGATGAAAGTGGCTCAGAGATGCAAACAAGAGATAAGATGGAAGGGGAAATCAGACAAATTTTGTCTTTTACAACTTCAGAAAGAATTTACTTACAGTTGTATATTTTAGTGTCTGTGTTTCAGTAACTACAATATAAAGTGCTGCAAAAAGATATTAGCCCTCTACATGATTTCTTAGTTTTTTTTGCATATTTGATGATTTTTCGATACCTAATTGTTTTCAGATCAAACAAATGTTAATATAAAACAAAGATAACCAGAGTAAATGATAAATGCTGTTTTCAAATGATTTATTAAAGGAAAAAAGCTACCAACCAAAAGAGTAATTGCCCTCTAAACCTAATAACTGGTTGAGCCGCCCTTAGCAGCAAGAACTACAATAAAGCATTTGTGATAACTGCCAATGAGGCTTTCACATCACTCCTCTTTGCTAAATTGTTTTAATTCAGCCCCACTGGAGGGGGTTTTGAGCGCGAACAGCTTGTTTAAGGTCACACCAAAGCTAATCAATTGAAATTAAGTCTGAGTTTTGAATAGGTCACTCCAAAACCTTTATTTTGTTTTGGCTTTTTTTGAGTCCATCTTTTTTGGTTACCAGTGGTTTTGTTCTTGAGCTTTTTGTTCAGTCTCTTATTGTCGTATCATGAAAAAGTGACCTTAACTGAGACAAGTTAATAGTAAATGGACTGGTTCTTATATAGTGATTTTCCACTGACCTGATCTATCTCCAGAGCTACAGCCACCCAAAGCGAGGCCTGCAATTCTTTTGAAAATCATTTTTTACACAGAGCCATGTAGATAATAAATGAAATCATCATTTAAAAATCATGTTTTTCAGTTACCTTTATTATCTTTGTTTCTTTGATGATCGGAAACATCAAGTGGAACAAATGTGCAAAAGAAAGGTGGCAAGTACTTTTTCACTATATTGATATGGTGTAGCTGTCTGTACCCTACAGACCAGCTTTCATCATATTTACACTGGCAACTTGAAGGAAGTCTCTGAAGTCCTCCAACCACCATCAGCGGCTAGGTGCTGCACCAACAGAGGAAAACAGTCATCTGTTGTCTTCACAGGTTGTTAATTAATTTCAGGATGGGGTCTAATCAGTAAAGTCTCCTGCGTAAAGTCTTCACTCTCATGCATTTTCACTCACACACTAACAAACTTTGGTGTGACATCTCAAGGATGTGAAAATCTCAGAGGTGACATTTATACAACTTTGGTTTTAATAGCACAGTACTTATTTTTCCTTCTGAATTTTCTGCACCAGGACACACGGATCAATGAACTGAAATTTTGATCATGTTTTTTGTGACATGTTCAAGTCCAGGGCCTTACGGTGCTTTACTACAAAACAATTTATAAAGCGATAAGCTATAAAGTGAAAAGTGGTGTTTTTGTTGCGATAAATAACTGGCAGGCAATAACTTACAAGAAAATTGCTCTGTCAAAAATCCATCATAGATAAGCAGGAAAGGAATTGTTTTAAAGGATTTCATTTAGCAGGGTAGGAAAACAGAAGAATAACACTGCGCAGAAACACTTCTCAGATACTGAGTCCTGTCCACCACTGCACAACAGCCTGCACAGATGAAAGGTTACACAAAATGAAGAGATGGTCTGTTTGCAACAGGCAAATATAGCTTAGGTTGAGCTCCTCGAAACGAAGCTCTATTTAAACCGGTAAGTTATACTTAGCTACTGTTTCTTAGCAGGCTAATGATAGCTCATGTTTATTTATCTCTTTTCTCTGGAATCTATTCATCTACAGAAGGCTGTTGTTTTACTGTGAAAGAGACTGTTTGGTGAAAGATTGAAAACAGGTGGCACAACCACAACTGCTATCACATTTCCTAAAACCTGTGATTTTTTCATCTCCTTATCTCCATTTATGTCTTTTAAATTGCAATAATATGCCTAGATGTGTTTTATTAATGTGAGAGCAGGCCTCTCTTTCTTTGTATCAGTGAAAAGCTGCCATGTGCCTGCTTGGACAGAGCACTAGCTAACGACTCCATGTGTGGGCCTCTTAGGCGCTGTGCAAAGCTGGAGAGAACCTTTTAGAGCACCTGGTGTCTGAAAGACTCAAAAGTCTCATCCAGAGCTTGGAAAAAGTGTAAATACACTCAAGATGCACTTAAAGAGGATTGAGGCGCAAAGTAGGGTAAAATCCATTCAATCAGATGGTGAAAAGCTTCTTTTTCTGTACTGTAACTACGTGAGGAAGTGGCTGCTTGGAAGCACCATCTGTGGGGTTTGGCTCATCGGTCCCCTGTGATACTGGTAGATGAAATTAGTTGCTGTTCTACCTGTCTCGTTAAAGCGACAGGACTGGAAAAAGCCCCTAGTGATTTCAGCACGAACATACAGATAGCAGACAACCCGCTGTAGCCTTAATGATCTCAGTGGGATCTGCATGGCTGAGAGAGCGGTGTGAATGGCAGCAGAGGATAGTGTGAAACCTTTGTAGCAATGATTCATTTATGAGTTAGTTCACAGACACTTGTTGGATTTCTACCTGTTACTGCTAATGGTCCTACTTTTGCAAATAAACTCTAAGTCATTCTTTTTCACAACTTTCAAAATGATGACACAGATGCATTAATGCCACCTCTGGAAATAAGATGGGCCAACTCTCATTTAAATGTAGCCTAGAAACAAAAAGTAAAGTATGGACTTTGCCTAATTCTCCCATCTTTAGCTGTTTTCAGGCATGTCATGAGAATCAAGTCTGCATTTTAGCCCAGGGAAGTTTAACTACACATTTAATCCCTGTGATAGTTTAATATAAGAAAAAAAAAAAGTGCAGTTCCAGCAGTCTGCCCCTAATTCTGTCCCCCGAGCCTCATGTTTAGGGTGAAGGGTGGTGTCTATAGGGTGCAGGAGCTAAGATAAGATGCATTGCTCCCACAAATTTGTTGTCAGTCCTTCAGGCAGTTACCTGCACTGTTCATTACAGAAGAGGATTAAAAGTGCTGGTAGGGGTGGCTGTGATCATTAGGAATTGCATTTTCAGGATTCTGATTTAAAAAATTCCAAATTCAGACTTTCTTCTGAGAAAATTTTCCAAAAGACCCCACTGGCCCAAATCCTCTTCCGCAATTCTTACATCTCCTGTATCTAATGCCTATAGAAGTTCAGGGCTGTCATGGATGCTTACTGACTGCTCACCTGTAACTGACAAAGAAAGCAACAGTAACATCCTTAAATGGGAACTCTGGTTCATTTCAGCCACATCACTGCAACCATTTCTCAGCTTTTGAGTTTAAACAAAAGTAAAAGGAAAAAGGTTACACAAGGTCTTTCTTTCTTTTTCCTGCTGTTGATGAAGTCATCACAGGCCAACCTAGATCCAGTGTTAATCTAGACTGTACAAATACTGGAAATACTACATGCAACTGTTGCAGTTTATGTCAAACAACAAGGCAAGTTTTTACAAATTTAGTCACACTGCCTTTAATGTATCCGTAACCTGTTCGCTCAGACAGCTGATGCCCGCAAATCACACCAGGTGGACCTCGACTGTGTTCAATTCATGTTTCGCACCGAGCACTGATTCCACTAATAGTTTATCAACTGTGATGACGTGACTTCAGGCTACGCATACAACCTCAAGGAGCACAGCTGTTATTAGGAAATATGGCCTACCATGTGTGACATCAGCCACCGCAGTGCTTCCCATTTCAAGGACATTGTAGGACAAGTGGGGTGTTTCTGGGGTTTTTGGGTTTTGTTTGGGTTTTTTTTAGGTGTTTTGCTCCCAAAAAAGAAACAAAGAAAAAATGGAAGGAAGGATAAGCCAGCCACCTGAGAGAGGAGGGGAGATTGTCATTCAGCAGGCGTCTGATGACTGTCAGGCAGTTCTCCTCCACTGCAGATGTGACGCAAACATGCACTCCTCTTTCTCTTCTCTCCGCTGTGTCATCCTCCTCCCCGTCCTCCCCTCTGCTCCCTCTCCCTCTCCTTTCCTCTCCTCATTTCCTCTCCTTGTCTCGCCTGCTGTTTTCTTACCCTGCATGCCTCTGCTTACTCTCTGGGCATTTCTCTTCCTCTTTCTCCTTTTATTTATTTATTTATTTATTTATTTATTTACCTCTCTGGCCTCCCACATTCCAGTTTTACCCCTTCTTTTTTTTTCCTCTTTCCATCCTCTCAGTGGAGATGAGTGGGTGGAGTGAAGAATTGTGCCCCGGAGATTGTTGTGCCATCCGCTTTTCAGACGGGCCAGACTTTGTGTGCATGAGTGTGTGTACTTGAAGAGCCCTCACACAACAAGAAAAATGGACATTCCCTTTTATTCAGGCTTAAATAAACGATCTGAGTTATTGCTTCATTGCTGTTGTCCTACAAATATATAAATCTTATTTAGACAATGACAGCTTATTTTCTGTTTCTCTGCCTCTCCCGCGATGCTTGATTTTGTGTCCAGACATTTTTCTTTTTGTTTTATTTTCGTTTTGGACCTAATTATTGCTCACGACCGGCCTTTTTCTCCTCACACTTCTTTCCATGTCAGCTCGGAATGAAAAATATCGCTCTTTCGCTCTCTACATTTCCTCGTATTTTCTCACTTACTCCTCATCTTCAACTCCTCCTCCTCCTTCTCTTTGGCCATTTTTAGACAGCAAATCCCATCCTCTGCTACACTACATCTCTGAGTGCCTGAGTATGTCTAAGTTCTACATGTTTTTTCAGAGATAGTAAAAGACACACACATTAAAAAACAAAACACAACAAAACATCATCCACCAAATCAAGATCACGGTAGCCTCCTCAATAAATATTTAACCTCAAGTCTTATTTACACATCTGGAAAAGGGAAAAAGGTAAGCGATGCCCATTTTCCAGCGGAATAATTGGTTTTACACAGTGGTTGGCTTATTGGTAGAGGGAAAAATAGATGGAATATGGGAAATTGTAGGGAGAACTGTACCCACTTAGCAGTTTTTCGTAACCGAATGAAAGATTTGTTTTGGTGTTTTTCAGGTCACTGGGCTTGTTTAGTGTGTGAGCCTGAAGGCGAGTTTGTTGTCTTTTTTTTTTTCTTTAGGTGAGCTGCTTTATTTGTTTTTGATTTTTTTGTTTTCTTTTAGAGAGATGCCTTCAAGACACATCAGAAGTCTCACCTTGGAGGATGAACTGTTGCTTCACAGCTTCTTGGATTTTTATACGAGTCTGTGTTTCTGTTGGAGTTTTATTATTGCACAGTTTGAAGGTCTGAAGTGCTTCATTCCTGTTTTGAGCTCAGAGTTTGATTTCAGGTGATACTGTGGAGCTCTAATTTTTGCTCTGTTCTCATGTCTGGTTTTGAATCTTTTGTCTGTCAGCTTCAGTTTCTATTTTGAGCTCCATGTTTTTTCCCAAGTTTAATCCCTCTTTGCTCATTACTCTGTCGCATGTTTATGCCTTTGTCCTCTGGTGTTCCCTTGTCTCTTTGTTCATGATTAGTGGAGATCTTTTTATCCTTTTTTAGTTATATGTCTTTAGGCTTGTTTCCTGTTTTACTTTGACAGATGGTTTCTCTAGGGTCTCGCTTCGGGTCTCGCTTCCTGTCTGTCTTCCCCTGATGGTTCAGATTGTGAGCACCTGTGTCTTATTCCTCCAGCTGTATCCCTAATCAGCCTTCTGTGTCTGTATATACAGCATCCTCCCCGCGTCTTTTGTTCTAGCATTTGTTGAGTTACCCTCAGTGTGTGCTGTCCTGAGGGGTACACTACAAAGTTCAACAAAACCTTTGCAGGTTTTTGAACAAATCCATGAGCGCTTCCTACTAGAGAAATGATCACATTATGATGATGATAAAATGGCAACAAACTAACATAAAAATATATGCAGGCAAGAGATTAATACAGCAGAAAATTGTTAATGTCAGGATTTAGCACATAGAGCAGTACGATAAACATTTCATGTCTCAGAGCTGCTGTTATTTCTAATGTGATGGCTACATATTAGAGCTCTGAAACTGGTTACATTTAAACTTGTTACAGTCGCATATAACGGAGCTGTGGAAACCAGTTTGTCGCAGCTCAAAGTGAAAAATAAAAGCTGCTGCACTAGCAGCTGCTGTAAAAGAGACTTAACTACAGATAAGGGCAGGTATGAAAATATTTGTACATTTTCTGCATCACCAACTGAATACATACACATTCAAGTGTTAATGTGATACACAGTTTGCACATATAAATTCATATAAATATATAAATACCTATAGCACAGAATCAACATCACAGTTAAAATAGGCTGTAAATAAAAGAATGAAAATGTGGCTCTTCCCATAGATTTTAAATCAAAACTCTAAACATAACCTGTTATTGACCAGGTTGTGTGTTTTGCATAAGTTACCATGGCGATTTAGCCAATATTTTCAAAGCACAGATTTCACAAAAATCTCTAACTTTAAGCCATTAATCTCACTTTGTAGTTCCACCCTCTGTTCGCTTTTCTTTTTTACAACAACTTGAGTGTTAAAAAAGAAGTGACATGAATGTTCCTGAAGAAAATACACTGTGAACTCTAACTGCTGAAAACTTTTATGATGGGTCAGTTAGATATAAATAAAAGCTTCAGCTCTATAAGACAATAATCTTGAAAAGCAGCAAGATTTAAATTAGTATTGAGCAGGAACTAAACAAAAAGAAAAGAGGACATTTACATTTGAGAAAGTGCTGGAAACATAGATTAGGCAGGTATAGTTGCTATAGCTCACAAAGCGCACATAGACTGTTATGTATGTATGACACAGCTGACACTGAAGCCAAGACTGTAGAGAAGACATCACTATTTACACATATAAGGGTAATCAGGAATAGGACACAGCAGTGTAACAAGATGCAGGTGAAAATAATCAAGGACAATGAAACAGGAAGAGGACGCGAAACTAAGAAAGTACCAAAATAAAACAGGAAGCGAGAACTGTAGCTAAATGAGCAGTTTACACAAGAGGAAATGACAGTAGATATGGAGAGAATAAAATACCATATATTAAAATCACCACCAATCATTGCCATACATGACAGCGGCACAGCTCCATGACTGTCATACATAGCTTGCCGAAGTGTTATAAAATGTCATTCAAAATAAGGGATTACTTTTTCTTGAACGCACATTTAAACTCATATAAGTTTAAAGATTCTTTTGTTTTCAGCAGGCATGAATTCATATTTTCTCTTTTAAAAATATACAATAGACATTTATTTGCTGGGAGTATATTGTCATAAGAATCAGATACAAGAACTGAAGCTACAACACGCAGATGCAGAATTCAGAATGGCACCTTAATACATATATTTATGTCATTACTTTCTAGTTAAAGTGCAACTAATGTAACATTTTATCTAGGCCCAAATATGTCATACAATCTGAGATGAAGATCAAATGTACGCATGGTAGGAAATCATTTTACACTGAAATATCACTGATGTAAAAACTAGGTTTTCTTTGAAGTATTGTAATGATCTCTACTGGCCTCATACCAGGGGGCAGTCACACACCAGAGTCCAAACTAAATCAGTCTGACTGCACAATTAGTGAGTCCAGGATGGTTTGTAATTAAAAATAGATTAAACGAGATACGTGGAAACAAAGCAGCTTCACACTATGAAAAACGGAGCAAAGGGAGCCCTGCTGTACAGTAAGGTGATAAATGCAGTTTTAATGTAACTCTGAAAAAGAAACCACAAACTGGTGCACAGAAAAGATGGTTATTAGAGGATGCATCACTGCATGAAGTGGTGTTTCTTTAGTTTACATTGTAAATACTATCATGTGCTCCTAAATAGTCAGGGTACTGTTAGGGCTGACATACCAATTATCACCTATCACAGACCGTATTGGTCAGGTGTAGTGGGCATGTGTAAGTCTTTGTCTTCTCATTCATCCCTCCATCAGGAGTCTTGACAAGGTCCATGTATCACTTAGCCCCAGGTTGTCAGGCCCTTCCCATAAGCCACTGCTGCCTGGAAGATTAATGACTGTCGTAATCTTACACTTAGATACTGCTAATAGGTGAGACTGCAGATAGTGTTTTGCCCCACACTGTCGGGTAATGAATTCTTCATTGTTTTGGAACATTTTAGAGGCAAATTAGACATCTGTAACTAACAGGTTCCCTTTATCTGCAGATTTCATTTGTTTTCGCTGTCTAATTGAAAAAGGGAAAAATGTTAAAGTTATGAATAAATGATAAATACTTCATCTTGACTCCTGACTCAATAAACATTTTGGTTTTAGATTCATTCAATACTTTGTGTGTTAGCCAAAGAAATGTCATTCTCTTTTCCCTTCAAGTCAGAAAGAAAATTTATGAGTCCATCGACAGACGGACATCTGTTGGACACATCTGTTCAGCACGCTGACCTCAGAGATGGAAGAAAAAGTCCTTCAAAAGATTTTGAGCAAAACTTGTGAACAGGTTTGGGATGCACTTGTGATTAGAGGCTCGGTGGGTTGCATCTTTAGAAAATAAATGCGGAAAAGAGTGAATATGTCGTCTTTCCCTCAAATGCATCTGTCAAGGCATGGCAACACATTCAAAGCTAATCTGTTTCAGAGGCAGTGGGTCATAACAAAAAACTCTGTATTGCATGAAGATAATATGGTGATTCTGTACCTTTCAGAAACAAATTCACATTTTATTTCCTGAAATAAAGTAGCCTACTCTTTACTCACAACAGTAAGCTTTTATTCTTTTTTATCACCAGTTCCAGCAGGTTTATATTTAGTGTCCTTGGGTTGTAGTGATTTTTTTTTAGCCATGCTACTGGAATGTTTCTGTGAAGGGCAATGTAGGTTTAGAACTGAATATATTGACAGCTATGGGGTGGACTGCCAGAATATTTTGTGTATATAAGAAAAATGAAGCTTATATTGCAGTGCTTTGAACTTGCATTTTTTCCCCCTCTAATGGCTAACAGACAGCAGCTCCTTGAGTGTGCAAAAAAAGTCTGATTGACTTGGCTAACCAATACTTTTTACCAATACTAACACCTCAAGTAAAAATGTGTTCTCTTTTCAATAAGGAGATCAGAGTGGGCGCGAATTATAACACAAGCATCGCACTTTTTGGCCTTACAGGAAAGGTTGTTGAAAAGGAGGCTCTGGCTGACAGTTGGACTTCAGATACAGGAGAAATATGCAGGCTCCATCTTGGCCATGGAACAGTGGGCAAGGTTTTCACAGTCTCCCAGATGACTGAGGAGGCATGGGAGTTCACCAGGCCAGCCTACACGTGTTTTGTGGACTCAGAGCAAAACCTATGACTGTGCTCCCAGAGATATTTGAGGAATCTGAGGCGTCTGCACAAACAAAGTGTGCCAACCTGTTCCGACCTGAATATGAGCAATAGTGTCTTCTCAGTTATTTGGAGGTAATCACATAAATGAATACTTATTAGACACTTACTAAGTTAAGCATTTGCATGCAATGAGCTCATTAGTTATTCCATAAGGACTTTTATGCTGGGAGCGCTGACACTCAGTGGTTCAATATGAAGCTATTAAGCGTGTTTATGATGCTGTGGATTATACTCATTGTTAGAAACCATAATCTCTCCAGTATGAGCGCCAATTACCTTGACATAAATGAGGATGTGTCACGGCGAGTGAGAGGAGCCGTGTGGAGGAAATGAAGGGGGATCCAAACGCAGGCAGTAGTGGAGAGGTGAAGGTGGTTTATTGAACACAAAATGAGGACAAACAGCAAATGGAGCTCGAACTAAACTATACAGGGAAACAGCTAAACTATAGCGCAGAAACCAGAACATGAACATGAAGCAGGGCGAGCAGAAGCAGACGATGGTTAACAGCAGGGTGAACACACGAGCGAGACACGGTGGTTACACAGACGGACCAGCAACTACAATGACGGAGGACACGACTTAAATACACACAGAGAAACACGGGAATTACACACAGGTGGTGGACACAGCTGGGAATAATCCGTAAGACGAGACAGAGGTAAAACTGAACACTCACATAAGACGCAGACCTTCACAATAAAACATCACACGCAGGCTCGACATAGAGAGACAGACAGGAAATGACATATGAAACTAAGCCCACATCTTAAACCCAGACAAACAGAAACATGGAACTCTCATAATAGACATCATATTCATCACCATAACACGACAAGAGAACAAGAACACAATCCCTGATGCAAACTTAAATCAAAACACAATAAACTCAAAATACTGGGTCCAACGGACCCAGAACCGTGACAGGATGGCCATTTTGCCATTTTAGGTTACTCTTTCTTTCCGTTTTCTGCTCGAGTGAACTCAGACAGCACTCAATTAAGCGCAGACATGCTATATGTGTGCTGGTAGTACAGAGAGCTGTGTCAGATAGTAATTCTAAGAAATAGACATCTACATGATGTAACTCTCCTCTCCTGCCGTTCAGATGCGCCGTCAAACGTGCTGGGGGTTTGATTTACCTTTGATTCTTCTTACTTTTCTTTAAGGCAAGAAAACACCTGCTCTTCAGTGCCTCCTCTAATTGAAAGTCTATTGTCACATGCGCACGCAGACAGATGTCACACTTTTACTGGGTTTACAATATATGAATATATTTAGGCAGGATCAGTGGTAAGAGGGATTCTTGACTTTTCCTCATGGTTTTGTGGGTGCGTTTGATTTCCTCAAAAAAGTTATTAATTAACTAATTAATTTGAAATAGTTTTTGCAGGGTTCATATTAAAAGGTATAAGTTTATCATAACCCACAAATAACCACAAATAACCAAGGAGCTGCTGAGGTTAGCTTGACTCACAGATTGCAGGTTGCAAAGTACTGATCGTACCAGAGCATTCAGCTATGAAGTGGTGTGATGGTGAAAGCCTAAATTGCAGTTCTTCACAGAAAAACTTCAGAAGAGGTTTATGTTGTCTGAAGGTCTCCAGTCTGCTGTGTGCACTGAAGTATATATTCTCTTTGAACCCCTCAGTTTTTTACCACGACGAATAACAGCACGTCACTGACTTTGTTTTATTATTGGCAAACTAAAGGTGAACTGAGGCTGTCTCTAGTTAACATTTCTGTAACATTGTTTGTACTTTCATTAATTTAATTAGAAAAATTTCAAAGGAGGCCAATTCTCCACAGAAGCATCTGAAAACAACCTGTGTGTATTAAAAAATAACAGATGCAGGTTCTCCTACAAACAAACAACAACAACAACAACAACAACAACAACAAACAGGCATAAATTGTTGTTTTCAAAGTTCTGAGCAAGAAGCAGGTTGCACACTAAAGTAGACTGTTGCTGCATCCATAGTGTGTGCATTCACACAATGCTGTAGAGGGGAAGACTTCAGCAGTGGTCAATTGTTGCTGTCCAATCTGGGAAAGGTTATGAAGCCATTTCTAAACAATTTGAAATCCATCATCCTCCTGTGTGAAAGATTATTCACAAGTGGAAGGCATTCAAGACAGCTGCCTATCTTGCCAGGAGTGGACATTTCAGCAAATTCACTCTAAACTCTGACCATGAAATGCTCAGAGAAACTACAAAAAAAGGAAAAGAAAAAAAGAGAATAAAAAGCCCAAGAGCTACATCTCAGACTGTACCGGCCTCAGATTGGATGTTAAATGTTAAACTTCATGGCAGTAAAATTAGAAAAAGACTGGAAGGAAGGAGGAGCTCCCAGTGTTGCAATAGTCCAAAGTCCAGACCTCGACCCCAATGAAATGCTGTGGTGACCCTGAAGAAAATGCTTGCAGACCTCTACGAGTTGAAACAACATTGTAAAGAAGAGTGGGCGAAAATGCCTCAACGGTGTTGTAAGAGACTGATAAAGTGCAGCTTAAAGTGGTTCTGTGTCTACTGAATCATAGGCTGTACTTAATTTCCAGACACTGCATCTGATTTTTGGCTTTGCTGTTAAATACTGTAAATAATGTGTAAAATCACATGTTGCTCTTCATCTGAATTTTTACCATAGTTTAGAATAGAGGGCACAAGGCATGAAGCAGAAAGCCACTCTGAAATCACAAAGAAAAAGCGACACTTTAGGTCGCTTTGGATAGTAATGTGCCAAATGAATGCTATATAAGAGTCATTGCATTACTACTGCTTACTAGTAGGTAACAGGAAGAAATAAACGTGAGAACTTGCATTGTTTTCACTGTGGTTGCAAAAAACCTATTTATACTGTGAGGCTCTAAAAATCATTCAATTTTAGGGTAAATGTGAGATTAAAGTTAAGATCAGGCAGGCACTGTAAGACTGAAGAAAAACAATTTAAGTGAATGTAACGTCCTCTATTGTAATGGAAAAATGACCGTGTGTGTGTGTGTGTACGTTTCACTGATGGATCTGAGAATGTCTCAAAAGTTCAGACAGTGCTCGAGGCTCGCTGTCTCATGTCGAGCAACATCAGACTGACGGTTTCTCACTCACACGCTGGGAAGAAGGATGGAGAGCAAATGGCACAATGATATGTTTATTGAGAGGCTTTGGATAATAGAAAAGGTGACGGCTGCTGCTGGAATGTCACAATAATTGACCAAAAAAAACCCCAAAAAAAAGAAGAAAAAAAAAGATCATAGACATCAACACCCTTATCTAGAGACATGCACGCACGCACGCACGCACAGTCATTCATACACAAACATTCTTCACCTCCACTCCAATCACTCCAGAGAGAGAGAAATCGTATCAATGCACAGGACAAGACGGTATCACAAGTTCTACGAGTTAATTTCTACATGAAAAAATTCACAGTTAACACATCGGTGAGGGAGATTTCTTTTTTAGGCACAGCAAAAGCAATAAGATCAACAACAACGAAATAATGATAAAAATAAAACATTCCACACATTTCAATAAAAACTCAGGGGGCCCAGGTGCACTGAATGTTTACAATGGATTTGAGGTGGGAAATGTCTTCGATTTGCAGCCTCCAGGGGCTCAATTGAAAGGTCGCTCTCACAACAAAGGAGAAAACAGTTTAGGGGTGTATGCAATAAAGGTTAAACGACACTAGAATGTGGCTTCTTTTAACTGGAATAGTACCAGAGTAAGGACTCAGTTCATCTGGTTTTACCCCCCGTTTACATCTTTATATCACTGAATATACAGTGGAGTGCCTGCTTTCTGATTTTTTGGTATGTTCATCACACTTAAATGTTTCAGATCATCAAACAAAATGAAATATTAGACCAAGATAGTAATAATAATAATGTATACTTTATTGATCTCCATGGGGAAATTCCTCTCTGCATTTAACCCGTTCACTCAGTGAAGCAGTGGGCAGGCATTGGGCGCTCGGGAAGCAGCGTGTAGGGACAGTACCTTGCTCAGGATAGCCGTTCAGTGGATTCGAATCCTCAATCTTCCGATCATGGGGCCACCAATCTACCTACTGAGCTATCCCTGCCCCCCCAAGATGATACAAGTAAACACAAAATGTAGTTTCTAAATGAAGGTGTTTATTATTAATATTATTAAGGGGGAAAAAATCCAAACCTACATGGTCCTGTGTGAAAAAGTGATTGCCCCACCTTGTTAAATCACGATTTAGCTGTAATTAACCACGTTTTACAAAGTTGAGTGTAGTTTCACTGCTAGACTAAGGCTTATTTACTGCCAGACCTGGTGAATCAAGAAACCCCTTAGATAGAACCTGTCTGACAAATGGTGAGAGCCATTATCCACACCTGGAGAAAACCTGGAACTGGGGTGGATTTCCCAGGAGTGGCCAGCCTACCACAGTTACCCCATCCAGGAGGTCACAAAAGAACCCGGAACAAGAACCAAAGAACTGCAGACCTCACTTGCCTCAGTTAAAGTCAGTGGTCATGACTCCACCATAAGAAAGAGACTGGGTCTGCATAGAGTTCCAAGACGAAAACCACTCCTGAGGAAAAGGAACATAAACTTGGGTTCTGCAGCAGGACAATGATCCAAAACACACCAGCTCCACCTCTGAATAGCTTAAGAAAGACAAAATGAAAACTTCATTGTGGCCCAGTCAAAGCCCTGACTGAATCCGATTGAGATGCTGCGGCCTGATCTTAAAAAAGCAGTTTGTGCTTGAACAACAAATGTTCTGCAAAGATTCATCAAAATTCCTCCACAGCGTAAAATACTCATTACCAGTTATCGCAAACGTTTGACTGTAGATTGCTGCTGCTAAGGGTTATTATGTTTAGGGGGCAATCACTTTTTCACACAGGGCCATGTAGGTTTGGAATTTTTTCCCTTTAATAATAAAACAATTTCATTAGGAAACTGCATTTTGTGTTTACTTGTGTTAACTTTGTCTAATATTTAAATTTGTTTGATTATCTAAAACATTTAAGTGTGACAAACATACAAAAACATTGGAAATCAGCAAGGGAAAAAACACTTTTTCACACCAGTGCAAATATACACATTTAAGATTTTGCAGAACTTGGGACTGGAACATTTAATATAAATGTGATCCCAGGTTGTTCAGAGGAATGGCTATTTTTAATCTACAAATGTCTTCACTGGTCTCCTCCAACGCTTTGAAACGATCATATACGAGTAAATAACACACAGATAATATCACAGACAGTTACTGGAGCTGTTGTTCTTTTTCTATATTTGCAAATCGAGTTCAGAAAGTTCACCGTGTTGTCGTGTCTGTGTAGAATGCTTCAGGAGGACGCTAAATACCGTATATAACCGGGTAAATCAGTGATAATTTAGCAGTCACTTCTGCACGTCGACACGATAAGCACACTGAGACAGATCCGTGCGCGTTTCCTCCTTTCGTCTTTGGAAAACCTTGTGCTCAGATAGAAGGGAGAGTCTGTGACATTCCCCCACTCGCCCTTTCCAGCTAAAATACATCTACTGTAGCAGCTGAGAAAAACACGGTAGCTCTTTGACAGGATGTATGTCATATTGTAGCCTTGAATTCTTTCAATAAGCGCCACTGAGTGGATAGGCTGGTGTTTTTATTTGTGTGAACGGAAGCATGTGCATTTTATATTTATATATCTATATGTAGAGAGATATATAGATGTATAGATATGCACTAGGTTTGGCTGTTTGTTATTTAAACAGTACCTTACAGTGGCCAAGGGCAACCACACAGTCAAACAAAGGAAGCACTGAGGCAATAAACTGTTTTCAAGCAGCCTGAAAAACAATACAACACTCAAAAGACTGAGCAATATTGCTGGTATTTAGAGTCAGCTCACACACAATTGCTAATCTAGAAAAAAAAACCTTTGATGTTTGCTTTAAAATTATATTTTAATTTCTAATCAGAATAAGCCTCTCTTATGGGATGTAAACTTTGATGAGTTGTCTTGGAGTTATGGTGCCTTCACATCATATCAGAGTCCGTGTCACACCCTGATAGTTATAATAACTACGACCGGGAGGCGTTCCTTTTATTTTTTCTGTCATTTTTTCCATCCCCTCAAAATTTTTCTCCCACAATTCAGCGTATTTGACTTGGCACCGGATAATAATAGATACTGAATACCTGGAAGCCAGATGAATACAGATGGCTTCCTCATCTCAGCCAAATGTATCAGTCAAAACTAATAAATTCCAAATGTAACGGCTTCAGTATTATACCGTCAGTATTTGTGATGCTCATAGGCCGACTGCCACGAGATTGTGAATCCTCGCAAAGTCCTGGGAATCTTAAAGAGGGTTTTTTAGCATAATGCCTCCCTTCAAAGTGCAGGTTCCTGCGCATTTTTGCAATCTTTGTCAACTCATATATTCAAATATTCATAAGATATTAGGCAGATATTTGGGTTGACACATCATTGGTAGATATATCACATGAACCAAAAAGCCCAACACACTTATGAATAACATAAACCAAAAATGACTTTATAAGATGACAAGGATGGGGCAAATACGCCTTTATTTTTTCCCCTTGTAAATTTAGACTGTCGTCTGATTTAGCGGTGGCGGCAGCGGGTCAGTCTGTCCTACAAATTCTCTGAAGGATGATTTTTTCGTCTCTGAATTGAGACAAATACTTAAACTGCTTGACAAAACAGTGAGAATCACATTAAATTTAACCATTTAAGCAATGAGTGCCTTAAAGCTGATGCCTTTTTCCTTTATGCATTTTCTTCCATTACACTTTGTTCCTATTCTTCATGTCTGACACTGTGCCACTGGCTGAATTAGCTACCACAGTGATACTATCGCTTCACATGCGGCAGATCATAATGAATGCTGGATGCGAACTGGCTTTATTCAAAGCAACAACGTACACATACACTACAGCGATGACTTGTGGTTAAGGATTTTAGCCAAAACTTAATTAATTTGAGATAACACTTTTCATCCCCACAGCTAAAACATGTTAATCACAGTGGAGATGGCATTAAGTGTGTCTTTGTATGTGTGTAAGAGTGTGTGAGCATGTTCCTGCATCACAGACAGACGTGTTTATTTGCTGTGCGCTTGTTTGGATAAGCCTATGCCTGGATGTACTGCTTCCAATGTTTCTGAGTGAGTGTCTGTGTGTGTGTGTCAGCTCAGCAGATGGAGTTTGATTCTCACTACTGGGAAATCTCAATCCCACAATGCACTGGGAGCGGCGCCAAATGAGGAAGAGGCAGTAGCAGCAGCAATGAGGAACCAATCACAGTTTGAATGCTGAAAAAATGTGCTTTCCCCTCTCTTGCATTCCTTCTCGTTGCAGTTCCTCCGGGGTTAGCCATTGTTGTGCTATCCATCAGCATGAATTGGGTCTATACATGAGTTAATTCTTAGCTTGTGTGCATAATACATGCACACGTATCACAAACACAGAAAAAAGCGATTAGCACACATCACAAAGGAAAACGGTGACAAAATGAATTTGAGGTCGGTTCCCAAACCTTTTTTTTTCTCATTTTTTTTGAGCAGACAACCAGAAACAGCTGGAAATTCCGCTTTAGAAATAACAGCATAAAAATTCACAGCAACTCAACCAAACGTTTCATCACTCTTGGGTCGAAGGGGAATCATTCCAAATTTAGGCTTACTGTTATCTGAAATATCTCCCTTTTTTAAAACTCTTCCCAAATCCCCCTAGCAGTCAAAAGGAACATCTTTTATTGGGTTACTGCGCGCCGGAGAGAGGAAAGAGGAGACGATGATGGATTCTTAGCTTTTCAGCTAAATTCACGTCTGTAAAAACATCTACTCATGCAACTACAACCAGCAGTTAACATGATTCAATAGTAACCAATAAAAACAAAGTGCTCCCAGTAAAAGAGGCCGGATGGCAATACGATCTGAGAAATCGCAGTGATGTGTCAACGCAAACTGATGACATCACATTCCCTTGCCACAGCAAGGCAGGATCAGATCAGATCATTGTCGTAGTGTGTAAATGTGTGTGTACTGTATGTGCGCGTATGCTAGGGTTTGACCAATATGTTATTTTGTTGCCAAAATTAAGCTTTTGGATTATTTTACTGGAATTTTTTGTTGATGTGAAAAAGCTTCCAAGAGGAATTTAGTTATTGTGGGCCGGACTAATTGAAAAATCAAAGTAAGGTTTGTATCATAGCAGATGACTGATTCTCTGATACGCGATCAGGGAATCAAACTCATCATATCATTGGTGGGTGCCATTAACTGATATCTGACTAGATGGCGCCAACAGCAACTCTCTGCTATCCATGACAGCAAAATGACATATAGCTACAACCCTAGAGTGTGGTTGAGTGTGTGTGCAAATATGTTTGCTTGCTCACAGTGAAAAGCAAAAAAAGCATCTTCCATCCCCTGTAGCCCTTCTTTGGCAGGTCTGGAAAAAAGAAAATAAAAAATAAAACTAAAAAAAAAAACGCTAAAAGAAAGAGATCTTTGCTCTCTAAACAACCAATCACAGTCCAGCACTGGATTATGACACTTGTAACAAATTGCTAGCAACGCCCTGATGTGAAGTATGAAAAAGGGAGGAGAGAATGGCTGGCCGCCCTGAATATAGGGTCTTTTTTATCTGATGTTGTCAAATGGGTTTAGTCCTGTTGGTCATCCTTGTCTCATGCTAGTGGAGGTTCAGCAACTGGAGGCTGATTTCCCATAGGCTCACTTGCAGCTGGGGATCAAAGGTCAGCGGTGTTGTCATCTCCCTGCACCCATTGGCCCAGTAACCTCCTCCACAATCTCCCTCCAGAGCAGGTGACAGAGCAACAGAGAGCACAGTGGTAGCGCCCTCTTCAGGAGTCTAGGGACAAACACATAAACACAATTAAAAATTTAAAGAGCTCCTGCATATAAAATATATAAAGAAAAGAACTGGAATGGAAGACAAGATCAACAACAACCTATCTTCACGTAGACAAAAAAATGTGCCTAAGTGTGTGTGTGGACACGGATGAAAGAGTAGGGCTAATGTCACTGTGTGTTAGCATCACTGAAAGGAAGGCTCAGGGTAAGAGCATGTGTGTGTGTGTGTGTGTGTTTTCATGGTTGAGCGTATGCTTGAGAGCGCTGGTGTTGATGCATTTTAACAATGATCTCAGTGTCAGCAGTGAGACCAGCAGCAGGTTTCTGAGCAGAGAGAGGATCACAACCTGAAAGCTTTAACAGCACACTTGCATACTCGTGTATAACAGTACGTGAGTGCTGTCTGTGATGTGTGTATGCTGTACTACTGTGCAATAATTTCAAACATCAATTTTAATTGTTCTTCTAAGTGAATTATCATTGTACTTGAAGGGCTGAATTTTTAAGTACAAAAAAGGAGGGGGGGGGGGGGGTATTGGCAAGCAAAACGTGTTCTTCATAATTCATTTTGCTGTCTGTAGTTAAAAAGTCTCTCCATCCACGTAGGAGTTTTAGTACAGAAAGACAACAGCAACAACAAAACACCCAACTCTTTCTGTGATTGGGGAGGGGCAACGGTTTCCACGGCAGTTGGATGCTTGATGGTAGGGCCATTTTAAAGTATGCAGATGACACGGTCATTGTCAGTCTTTTACATACACGGAAAGGAAAACCAGCCATAAACATGCTATTGAGCCCTTTTTCAGGTGGTGTAAAAATTGTTATCTCCAGCTCAACATATTGAAAACCCAGAAAATAATTGCGGATTTCAGGAAAAATTCCAGCATATCTGATTCCACAAACATTAAGGGTCAAACCAAGGAATGTGTCCCTGCAAATATCTGGGGACTATTATTGATTCAAGCTTGAATTTTCACACAAACTGTGAAGCAGTGTCCAAAACACTTATATATATGTACATTTATATTAACCTGTAAATTTGCAATTTTTGTACGTATCTTTACATATACACTGTAATATTGCATATTCTGTATATATTATCACTGTGACAGTGTTGCAACTACTTGCACTTTAAATTCTGATTACACCACATCTACAAGCACTATTTTACTTACTTATTATTACTTTCTTTTAAGTTGGTTTTTAGTCTTTTTAGTTGTGTGAAGGGAACCTGCAAAGTAAGAATTTCATTACTCTGTGTAACCAATTGTGTTTTGCAGTGTACATGACAATAAACTTCTTGAACCTCGAATCTTGAAAAAGGGTCATCAAGGTCCTCCTTTCATATTGATAAGACCATTATGACAATATTTTTTTAAAATCTTTTATTGAGTCAGTTTTATCTTTTTCCTTGGTGTCATGGTGACCTGTCTTTGAAGGACAGGAACAAACTGAGTCAAACTGTAAACTGGTCAGGGCAGCTGATTGGTAAATTGCAGCTTAGCCTAGAGTTGATGTATACCAGGCAGTTGCAGAGGATGGCCAGCTCTTAAATGATGATTCCCATCCCCTGCGGGATTTTCATCTTTTCCAGAGGGAAAAAGCTGAAAAGCTATTGCAAATTGTGCACTTAATTTGAATGTATTCATTAATTTATTAAATTTTTTTGGCCTTTTTATAGTATTTATTAGTTTGGGGGTTTGAAGCTGTGGTTTTATTGAAGCCTGGAGAATGCTCTCTTTCCCTCTGTATATGTAGCCAGTGTCTGTGTTTGATGTCTGGTTGATGGGTTGCCTGCTCTTTTAACTGCAAAAGAAATCTACCTAAGGGCATCAATAAAGGAACCTGAACCTTCTCATACTAGCTCATCTATTGCTTTGTTGTTCACCACTTCACTGCTTTACTCTCATGGATGCTGCATTTTTGTTGCTATTATTACTTCCTCTGGATATTGATTGTGCCGCACTCTCAGAAATTGTACTAGGTTCATTGACTTTCAATATGGGAAATGGGAAATAGGAACAGCAATTTACTGAAAGATGGAAATACAGTATAAAATGCAAAAACAGACTTTGCACAATTCTAATGAACTCAAAAGTCAGTATTTGCAAACTCTATCTTCATTCTTAAATATACAACAGATAATTTTTTGTGAATATGCCAAGTATTCGTTAATAGTCTATCTACCAGAATTCTGAAAAGAAAATCAGAATTCTGAGATTAAAGTCAGAATCACTCTGTGCTCTTCATTTAACAACCTGCTTCTACGTATTTTCCCGATGTGGCACCATTACACCCAATCTTAGGGCAAAATCCAACTTTAATCCCCGAGTTTAAAATAAAAAGGTGTTGTAAAAGGCAAAATAAATGTGTGTGTGTTAGTTAATAATTACATGGACTATTTCACATGATAATAAGTTTGCATACTGTATGTGGGGCAAAACTATTCCAAAGGTTGTGCTCACAGGCAAATGTGACAACTGTGGCTTGGGGCTCAAACATGCACACACATCTTCTTCCATTAAATCTCAGGGACATTAACAGCAGCCTGGGGTCAGTGCTTTAAGTTATGCAAAGAAGGCTTTAAAATGTAACACAAAGTGAAGGGGCTGGAGTTTTAGTAGCACTTCCATTTTCAGCAGGGTGGATGGACTGTGTGTGTGTGTGTGTGTGTGTGTCTGTTTCATCTCATAATACAATCTGTAGAGTGCCCACAGTCAAGTTTGTAGGTTCACATCTAACAGTTTTAACTTTTAGAGATTTCCAGTTCCAAAACCTCACAACGCAGAATAAACTGCAACTCAAGAGTTGAGGAAACACTTAAATTATCCAGGGTTGCTATGTTGTTGTTACAAGCTATTCTTCTAACAATAAAATAATTTGAAGCTCAATTACTGCGATCATTCTGTGATACAGTGTGAACAGTATAAAATGCATTTACTTTAAGCACATGTCAACTATATTTGATCTGAACCGTACATTGTGCGCTACTTCTCTACAAGGTGAATATTACAGTTGGGACACAACAGAAAATGCAGAGCCGTGTTTTACCCTGAAGAGCAGGCGAGCGATGACACTTTGTGCCAGATGGAGGGGTGTCCAGAGGTGGCGGTAGAGTGCGGTATCCACCATGCCGGGATCCACGGCACACGAACTCACTTGGAAACCTCCACTCTGCATCTCTTGGTGGAGGTGGAAACTGAATAACACCTGGGCCAGCTTGCTCTGACAGTAAGCAGCATGTGAGGAGTAAGATTGGCTGAATACAGAGAGAGCAAGAAAGAATGTCAATTATTATCCTCCCTATGAAAAAGTAAGAAACTTTTAACACAGCTTTTCCAAAAATCTGATTAAATTATATTAATTCACTTTGCTAACAAACTAAATTCCTCAAAAAAAAAAAAAAGGAATTAATTAATAAAATATTAATAATTCTGTCCTCAACTATATAATGTGTGTAGTATGATAGAAGCTTAAAATTATTATTTAAATAACATAATATATTTATAATGTCCCCGAAACTTAACAAGGGTATTATAAATGTTATGCTAGGCTTTTGGACTAAAAGAAGTCTGTACTGAGTTAAATCAGCATTTGAGTTTAAGACCTTGGATATTAAACACCAATATATCTATGTAACGACATGATGACGATATTCAGGCTGTTAATACATCTTGACAGCAGTGTTGAGAGCTGGAGCGATACTGAGCCAACTGGAACCAACAGTTGTCCACTTGTGCCAAACTGAGATGTGTAATACTGATCTCAGCATAAAGAAGGCAGGTGAGCACAATACACAAGGATGTGAACCGCTCTTCTTAAAGAATATCGAAGGGTTGACTTTATCTTTTTTAATAAAGCGCTTAATGTGAATGTCACACATCATTAAATATGTTTGTGGCTCAATAGTAAATGGCTGATAACCACCAAACACTAAAGTGAAAAATTAATGACCACTGTGACAATAGCAATTACATGAAATGACTCAGTTTGCATCTGAAGCAAGCATTTTTAAAGTCTATATATCATTTTAACTATTTATTAGTTTATTATTTGTTATTAACTTCAGGTATTGTGTGCATCAGATGCATGTCTTTGGACATTTGTGTTTGTGTGTACCTACCGGCTATTCAGGTCATTTAGTCTGATCTGTCCGATGCAGTGAGCTGAGGATGAGACGTTGACCACACGAGAGACATGACCCGATTTCCCAGAATCCTTCAGTGTATCCAGGAGTAGCCAGGTCAAAAGGAAGTGTCCCAGGTAGTTCACACCGAAGTGCTGCTCAAATCCATCCTCCGTACGCCCCTCAGGAACCAGCATAACACCCGCTTGACACACACATCCACACACAAATATTTGATACACAAAAAAATGCATTTTAGTATTTCAAATGTGAATTTAATTCAAATGCTACAAGACTAATTTAACATTTTACATAAAAAAGTAATAGAGATAAAACACAAAAAACGCAAAGGTTAAAGTGAAACCCATACATCAGTCAGTAATTTCTGATAGGCAACAATAGGCAAGCAGCTTGGTGTGAAAAAAATCAACTGTGGGAGCAATCATCAGAAAATGGAAGACATACAAGACCACTGATAATCTCCCTCGATCTGGGGCTCCACTCAAGATCTCATCCCGTGGGGTCAAAATGATCATGAGAACGGTGAGCAAAGATCCCAGAACCACACGGGGGGGACCTGGTGAATGACCTGCAGAGAGCTGGGACCAAAGTAACAAAGGTCACCATCAGTAACACACTACAACGGCAGGGAATCAAATCCCGCAGTGCCAGACGTGTTCCGCTGCTGAAGCCAGTGCATGTCCAGGCCCGTCTGAAGTTTGCCAGAGAGCACATGGATGATACAGCAGAGGATTGGGAGAATGTCATGTGGTCAGATGAAACCAAAGTAGAACTTTTTGGTATAAACTCAACTCGTCGTGTTTGGAGGAGTTGCATCCCAAGAACACCATACCTACTGTGAAGCATGGGGGTGGAAACATCATACTATGGGGCTGTTTTTCTGCCAAGGGGACAGGACGACTGATCCGTGTTAAGGACAGAATGAATGGGGCCATGTATCGTGAGATTTTGAGCCAAAACCTCCTTCCATCAGTGAAAACTTTGAAGATGAAACGAGGCTGGGTCTTCCAACATGACAATGATCCAAAACACACCGCCCGGGCAACAAAGGAGTGGCTCCGTAAGAAGCATTTGAAAGTCCTGGAATGGCCTAGCCAGTCTCCAGACCTCAACCCCATAGAAAATCTGTGGCGGGAGTTGAAAGTCCGTGTTGCTCGGCGACAGCTCCAAAACATCACTGCTCTCGAGAAGATCTGCATGGAGGAATGGGCCAAAATACCAGCTACTGTGTGTACAAACCTGGTAAAGACCTATAGTAAACGTTTGACCTCTGTTATTGCCAACAAAGGTTATGTTACAAAGTATTGAGTTGTATTTTTGTTATTGACCAAATACTTATTTTCCACCCTGATTTACGAATAAATTCTTTACAAATCCTACCATGTGGATTCATGGATTTTTTTTTCACATTCTGTCTCTCACAGTTGAAGTGTACCTCTGGTGCAAATTACTGACCTCTGTCATCATTTTAGGTGGGGGAACTTGCACAATCGGTGGCTGACTAAATACTTTTTTGCCCCACTGTATACAGTATCCAAGGACGCGTGCAGAACATTTCACAGTGTGACTGGATCTGTGTTTAATTCTCAAACTCCCTTTAAATTCAGCCAGGCGACTGCATTGAAATTACACAGCTGCGCAGAGGCTTTCTACTTCTCTCAATAAATATTTGATAAACTTTGTGCAGAGTCCGGCTGCACGCTCATATAACACAAGGACAGAACACAAAGACTCACCATTATTGACCAAAATATTTAGCGGCAGGTCCCGTTCTCTGAAGCTCTGGGCGAACTGACGTACAGACTGCAATGAAGCCAAGTCCAGTTTCTTAAACTCCACTGCAATGGACACACACACACACACACACACACACACACACACACACATCAGAGCCATTATAAATGGATTAATCCTCCACGACACTTTGCCGGTAAGACATCAAAGAGTGTATTAATCATCTTCTCCAGCGGGCTTGGTGGATTCCTACACTGCAACACTAACAGCACTTCCATTGCTCTATCACATTAACAAACCTAATACTCCCACCAGAACTCCATCAAAGCTCAGCACATTGTTATATCAGATCTAATATGTGATAAGACACAGGTAAGAGATCAGCTTCTCTCATCAAAACATGAAGGGGGACTGCTGGCTTTAGTAAGCTCAAGTGTCTGCACGCTCACAGAAACACTGATTTAAAAAAGCTTGACAAACCGAGCTTTCCTGGAATATATAAAATTTTAAGTAATAAAATAATAATAAAATTCTCAAATCTGTTCATCAAAAAGGGATATGTCATTCTGTTTGGGGGTTGATCAACGAGACCTACTTTTTCCACGGTCAAAGCTCTGTGGCTCCAAACACAAAGTTACCTCAGCATCCCTTATTAAATGGCCAGCCAGGTAACAAACCTGTGACATCACACCTTAACTAAACCACTGAGATACCCAAGGTGCGGCAGGGTTTATTGTAAAATAGTAACAGACTGGTGACAAATTAAAGGAACAAGAGCCCCTCCAATGAGAGCATCTTGTGGCTCTGCTATGCTGTGAGGGGTATTTTGCTTGCACAGTTTAGGTCCACTTGTCCTTTAGAGGGAAATCAATACAAATCTGTTCTGACTGATCACCTTTCTCCCATGCTGAAGCCTTCTATTCTGATGGGAGAAGGATCATTTTTTCCCAGGATGACAATATATTCCACGGGGTATTAAAGGTCATTGAACGTGTTGATTACGAAAAAAATGTCAAATGTATGATATGGCTTTGAAAGCCCACAGGTCTCAACCCAAGTGAGCACTATGCAGGAGAATTTGAAATATATTAGACAACATTTTCCACCACCATCAACATCAAAATGCCAAATGAGCTGTTTTGATCTGCACAGTACCATGAAAATGTTCATCAAATATGCATTCAAGAAGCTCTTCAGGCTAAACAAGCCATTTAACTGCCCTGATTAAAAGTTCTACTGCTTTTTATTCTGCACTTGAACAGATATCATAATGAGGCATATATGACTGTCATGCAATGTATTAAATAGTGCAAAATCTCTGTATAGTAATACCTTTTTAATGGTGGGTAATATAGAAATGACCCCTAGTGGTCACTTCTCTTGTTTATCGGGAACAGTTTTATGTTGTCTTTCCCAGTTTTTGTGGTGCTTCTGCTTCATTTAATGGTGCAAAAACAAAATAAATAAATAAACTTTCTTCTTTTTTACAGACTCTACATTTGTAGAATGACCTTCCCACTGCAGACACGACTGCTGACTCACTTCTAATCTTCAGCAGCAAATTGAAATCTCATTCCAGCAAGAAATGTTTTAAATTGTTCTTTAACCCTCTAACATCCTCTGTGTGCATTTCTCAGCACTTCAGGATGGGAAATATTCTTGAAAAGTAAACAATCCTGTTCTATTAAATGCTAAAACAGAAATCCTATTTTGGGTTCACTGGCTTAAAGCAACAGAGAAATGAGTTGATCACAGAAATGTGACACCCAAAATATACACAAAAACGAATACACTACTCTAATAGCAAAGTAATATACACTAGTGCTCCCATCACATTATTGTTTTTCTTACTCTGTGCAATCTGCAGACTCATAACTCTACATGGCTGAAATTGTTTTGCATTTTTTGTTGCCAGTGGAATCCATCATGTCTCTTTTTTATCTTTGTGTCATTAATATTTAATAATGTAAATGTAAATTTTAAAAATGCAAAATTATCAGGAAATATGTCGTCCTTAGCAGGTCTTTATTTTAGGTAAATACCTAACCTTAACACATGGCATACTACTGTGTGTCATTCATTTGAACAAACTAAGCCAAAATGCAGAAGCAGTGTGTGGAAAAACTAAGTTAACCCCCTGATTCAAAAGCCTGCAGAACATCTTTAGCAGCAATAACTTAAGGTCACTGTTTTCTGGACTTTACAACGCTGTTTTATGTCATTGAGGTTTGCAGGCATTTATAAAGTTTTTAAGCTCCCACCATAGCAGACAGCAGATGAGCAAAATAGTAAAACATCTTCTTTCATTGAGGTGATCACATTTTCTGCTCATCAATTAATTAAGTGCATCTGATTAGAAGCGCCTGGCTGCTACTTACCTTCTTAATTTGGATGGAAACAGAATCGGGGTTAGATAATAAATAAATCATGACATGGTGTAACAGGCCGTCTTTTATACTTCATTTGAGGTTGTATTGATCTAATTTTAAGACTAGCTAAGGACAGATTGTGTTTTTATTATATCTTGAGATATATAAGATATATAAGCCTATGATTACAGTGAGAATTTGAAAGTAGAAGCTTACACATTCTGACAAGCAAGACTCAAGCTGCACGAAGCCTCGGGATTATTCACATGGTTTGGCCTTGCATTTTTTAATAGCACTGTCAAATTATATCCCTCAATTCAAAGTAAAGCCTTGTGCCTTTCAAATATCTATAAAATAATATATTGTTTCCTTTAGAACTCAAGTAAGCCTCTAACGTCTCAAATATAATGGACAAAGACAGGAGGAGGACAGAGAGAACACAGGGAGGACGAGTTGATGGAACTGATAAAGAAAAGGGCTGCTGAGACAGATGAGAGTGCAGCTGTTCCTGATGAAGGTCTGATAGCATTCTTATCTCCAAGCCACGCTACTCACCTCCTGCTGACTGTGTGTGTCTGAGAGAAAAAAAAGAAAGAAACGAAGAGAAAATAATAAGAACAAACCCGGTGTGTGCAGCAGAGTGACCGCGAGCACAAATTTGACTTAGTAAGAGTGTGTGCTTATGTGCACCTGAAAACAGGTGCACGTGTTGCAGGAGAATTGTGTGTGCGTGTATGTCTGTGTGTGTGCCATGCCCGTCAGTCCTCTCTTGTCATCTTGAATGGGGCCTCTCGAGACTGAGCCCTTTCAGAAAACCCAGTCGTATTTAGAAAGCCCACTGGGAGTGAAATGCCATTGATCATGCGTGGGCCTGCACCCCAGGATTTTCTATAACACTCAGGCTCCTTGACTCAATCGCTCAACACTGTGATTGTATTTTATGTCTTGAAACACGACGCGATGAAAAACCTTTGGAGGCGTTGTACCGGATCTACTCACTGACTCATTCACTGTTTATCTTAAATGAGCTGCAACTTGTCAAATGTGGAGGAACCAAACTAAGTAAAGTGGTTTTAGTGAGATAATAAAGTGGTTAATTTTGTATTACTCCTGAATAGTAGATGACAAAGATAATAAATAAATCAAGAAAAGATGACATAAGTTTGTTTCTGAGCAAAAAGTCATGAAAATAACCATGAAAGTCCTCCATGAAGAGCGATTACCAAGGTTTGTGATTCTGCCTATAAAAAGCAAACACCTTACCTGGTTTAAATTCACTCTCTTTGCCCTTCAGGGATGTCTCCCTGTGCCGTTTCACTATCGACCTGTACTTGTGCAGAGAGCAAACATGACTTCTTTGTTGAAGTAAACTACAGCTGTGGGGGGGGGGGGGGGGGGGGAGTTTTCACAGGACTCTATGTAATCATGTGAAAAACTAAGGTTACCCTTACTACTTCCATACTTGATTAACTGATCAACTGACCATAAGCTGAGTTTTGGTAGTTTGCTGGTCTGAAGTATTCAGCTCTGTCAAAACAATCTTTCAGTGAGTGGACCGACTATAAAGGCCTCAGTTAGTTTTTAAATGTTAAAGTTCATGACAATTGAAGTAAAAAAAGACTGAACAAGTGCAGCTTGTTTGGAAGAGTTCCCAGAACAAAGCCTCTTCTCTCTAAAAAGAACACGGCAGCACGGCTTAGGTTTGCAAGCTGGCAGCCGAAAAAACACACAAGGCTCCTAAACAATGTCCTTTCGGCGGCATTGCCATAATACACAGCACCACGTCTGGCCAAAAACAAAGAGCATATGAGTTCCTGCTTGCTGGATTTGACTCCCAAATCTTAATCCTCTTCCTAAAAATGAAATTGAAGTTGGCAATTTTACACAGTGGAACAGAACATATATGGTAATCAAGTACAAGCAGTAAGAGTGGGACATCCAGAGAGTTATTCAAATGTAGTAGGAGCAGCAGAAGTGGTCCACAGGTGGACATTGAAACGACCCTGTCTTTCAAGGTGACAACACTCTAATTTAAATTAGATGAAGTTGTACTTTTTATATGTGGAGGTACATTGTACATTACTATATTCTAAAATTAGAATATTTATTCAATGCAGATAATCTGTATTTTATCTCTACATTTTCTGGCTTTGCATAATTTAGCCTCTTATCCGTTCCATTAATGTAATTTGCAATTTCAAAGTATGAAATTGTCCCTCATTTTAATCTTTTCTTTTGGATTAACTCACTAAAACTGCTGCTCTACAGTACTTCTATTTTCAGTTTAATGAGATTGCCTCAGTTATCTAAACAGACGTGCATGTGGCCATACAGCGAGCTGGTCATATAGCATGACACTGGTGCAGAATTGGTGCATGTGCATAATTAAAAACCAAAAAGTATTGAAAACAGTCAACTTTGCTATGAGAATAAGGTTGGAAGACGATGACGGGACTCAGTTCCAGTAAAAGCTGCCAAAGCTGACACAGGCAGGTCTAAAATAATTAGTAAAGTAATTTTAATGCTGATTTTAAATGTGACAAAATGCCTTAAATCACAATCTCAGACCTTTTTAAAATAAAGACATTTCCACATGTTACAGCAGGGAAAGCACAAGTGTAAATAAGTAAAAGATAATAATAACAGCTGACTTCTAGTTATTCACAGCCAAGAATTACTGTAACTTTAAAAAACACCATAAATAATTTATATCTGCATATGAAATAGTTCTGAAACAAGATGAAGGCATTACTTACAATTAGTTTCATACAAACAGTAACACATTTGTACTATGCTTCATTTTTGCCTACAAAAAACACACAACGACCCTTGAACGTTAGGTTTCACGTGTATGAATTGAAGTCTTAAGGGGATCAAAAGTCAAAGGATGGTTTCATGGCAGAGCAGCCATTTCTAACGTTGCTTTTAAAGCTTGTGAACTGTCACCTTCCCTTTCCCCTTTTTCATCTCAACCAGCTGCTCTTAGAGTCCCAAGTGGATGGAAAGGCACAATTGTGTCTGTAATTTTGAACACTAAATGTGATTAGAAATGGGTTCTGCCACATCAGTGCACAATCAGAGTAACTACAGTAGCATAAGAGCTACCGAAAAAAATAAAACCCTTTCTGATTGAAAGTCCTTTGGTAACATTTTAAACTGAATTTCCAAAAAAACAACAACAACTGTTTAGCAGAGGTGCTTTTTTATGTTAATTCTATTTTTTTGCAATTTTATGTATTTATTTTGGGATGAGCGTAATCTAAAATTACAAAATTAAAGGGAAATTCAAAGCATCTTTTTTTTTACCACCCATCACTATAATGGCCATATCAGCCAACAAACAAACAAACCAGGAAAAATAAATGTTGAGCCTAATGGATCCAAATTGGACTGAATGTTGAGGTATATGCCTGACCTACATGTATTTGAGAAGAGCAGGCTGCCTCCTCAAAATGTAGGTTAATTTGTAAAGGTAATGTGATTCATGCTGTTGTTTGGAGACACGCTATCAATATATCTCTATATCTGTTATAGCCGTATATATTTAGCAATATTAAGCGATAGCAACATCAGGAAGAATGAACATGAGTAGCTTGAGAAATACCAAGGGAGGAGCCAGAGCAGCTACTGCAGATCGGGAAGGTAAAGGCTACAGTGGTCCCTGTGATCCCCAAACTGAGAGAGGAGCTCCAGTAGATTCCAGGAATAACATCCGAGATATCTCTCCAGGAGAGAGCTGTTCTAGGAACAGCAAAGATGGTGCACAGGGCATATCTGTGGTCTGACACATCAGACGTTTTCTTCACTCGCAGCTTTTACCTTTAACAACACTCTAAATTACTCCAAAGGGCCCAATCCCTAAAAGTGAAGGTTGGGTCCGTAGCACTAGCTTACCACTATCAAAAAATTACATCAGCAACACAAAAAGCTGAAACAAAAGGTGCTTGTTCTTTGGAGTTTCTGTAGTAATTGCAAACGGCTGAAGGAAGCACTATCTTCATGTGGCTTGTGGTTAACCCTTTAAGACCTACCATAGAACCAAGTCCGCCAGAGCTTATATTATATTTTTACATGTTGTAGTGCCATTTTTGGAACCATTTCAAGTTAATATACATCAATACAACCATTATAGCCCAAATTTTAATAGTGAGTAATTAATTTAGTGCAATATGAGTTCGAAGCATCCCAGAAACGACACAGAAAGTCATAAAGTCAAACATAACTTTTAAAAACACCAGTATAGGCTCATGAGGCCCTGATAGTAAAAAACTACATTTCCGCAAAATGACGTCACTTCCGGTTTCGGGCAGGTCATGGCGGACATGCGATAGTTCGTGCTGATGGACGTAGGAAGTGTTACAAACAGCTGATCGGATCGGCAAAGCGTGTTTCTGGAATATTATGTTTTTGTTGCTGCAAGTGCTTTTTATGCAGTTTTTGCAAAGCTATATGTGGAAGGAAACTGTGACTTAGGACAAGCTGATGGCATAAGATGTAAGTACAACTCCTCCGGTTTCATGTGCAAAAACAATTATTGCACTAGCTTAAGTGGTTGCAGTGCTACCGGGACGTAAAAATAGTTACGCAAAACGGAGCATGCCCGCTCCGACCAGCTTTAAAGGGTTAATGTAGATTACAAGTAGCTTGTGACACCAGTATACAGAGAATCTAAGAGATTTTGTACCTAAAACCTAAAACTAACATCGTATATTTTTATGAGACTAATACAGAAAACAAAAACAGTGTTTATACTATTGATTTAGCCTGAATCAAATCATGACAAGCAATTGAAAAGCTGTTCAGTTTAACTTAAACTTATACTAGAAAGGAGACAAAAAATTAGTAAGTGAATTAAAAACGTGCAAAAATTTCTTATGCTTTCATTTACCATGAATATTGTTAGGCTAGCTGCTCCAAACTCAAAGTGATTTTGCTCTAATTAATCCTGTCTTAACTAGCATGCTCCAACTGTGATTAGAATATGTAGGCTAGGCATGCAATAGAAATGTCCATTCAAATTTCATTCTGACATGCTCTGCTGCAAAGCTACAGTCAACACAGTATGTCTGGAGTGGCTAAATTGCATTGTCATATCAATCCAGGAAATTATAGAGGATCTGGGGGTTCTGGTTGCCATTTTTCTGCAAAACATTGCAGAAATGTGTGTATGTATATATATATATATATATATATATATATATATCTTACAAACACTAATTCCAGTCTAAATCATGATCGGCAGGTAATGATTATGTGATTCACCTCGTGCCCAACTTGCAATATCACAGTAAACCTCCCTCCATTCCCAAGCATATTCTTAAGTGTTATTTTTCATTCAGTTTCTTGGCCAAACAACTCTAAAAGAGCAACACAGTGAAAAAGAAAAAAATTATGTCAGGACAGCCTGTTTCTCTTACCCCAAATCCTCCCTTTCCACCTGGCTCTAACATGCATCTTGTGTCCCGATTTTGACTACAGTAGATTTGATTAAGCTGGATTACATCTAAATCTGATATTAAAATGCATCAGTGCCAAACACATTAAATTTCTCTTCTGCTAGACAACAGGCCGGAGATCTTGCATTACTCAGTGCTTTAAAGGTGACAGTAAATACCTTGGCATGAAAAGCCTGATTTTTGCATTGCACTCATTAGTTTCATTATTTATTTAAAATATTTTGTTCTTAATATACCACAGTATAGAGTCAAGTCATAAATTCCCTTGAGTTTCTAACCAATCAGCTCTACCCATCAACAATATTTTCTGACTAAAAAGATAAATGAACCATCTTCCCCGAAGGATACATCTTACGGGACCCGGGGGGGGGGGGAATATAAATAGTTTGACTTTAAATCTGATAAACAACAAAGTGAAATTCAAGAGTATTAGGACTGGGCAGCCTGCCAGTCTTAGCTCCTCCACAGACGTTTTTATTCGGCTGATGTAGGAGAGAGGGGGCTGGCTGGTCGAGGCCAGCGTGCAGCGCTAATGGGACGTTGCTTTTCAAGACAGCTGTAAATGTGAATATGTGGCTACTGTGAGTCAGTTTCACACGGACCAAAAAAGAAATCACAGAAATGCTCAAAACTAATTGCTGTTCAAAATTATTCACAATATCACGCTTATAACCACGTAACAATCCCTGAGGTACAAACGCGCACTAACAAGGTCAACCTTGTATGAACATCCCATTGCACTTAAATTCTGTTTAGAGTTAAAGAGCTTAGGTAAAACAACAATGTTTTTTGTAAGAAGGCAGCAGCTGCGTTACCTAAGCTGGAAGAAATTTGAATGTGTGCTAAGCAGACAGACAAACACACATAGGGTCCCCTGTTTCACACTGCTAATCTAGGCCTTTGGTTTGAGGCACAATGTGTTACTTTCAAGTGCACCGTGACTAAAGTTAGTGGGCAGACAGCGCTGCCTGTGGCAAAACACAGAAATACCCTGCATCTCCCAGTGTGTGTGTGTGTGCGCGCATGTTCATAATTTAAAGTAAAAGCCTCTAAGCTTCATTGTCTCGCGCCCAGGTGCAGTCCAAAATCATTAGCATGTTTCATAGGATTTTGCTAGAGGTTTCCAAGGGACATTACCTCTTTAGAGTGCAAAATGTACTGCTACATGATTCCCAATAGACCAAAAACACCTTTACACATTAAAACAAATGTTAAAAATCCCTCAGCTTACAAACACTTGAATAACATCACTGAATAGTGAAATGCATGGTCCTGAGGCTGTGTGACACCTTTCAAAAGAGCAGACAGTTAGTAATACATAAACTTTACTGAAGAACAATGCTTTTTTCGTCTTGGTCGTGGAACACTCGCCAGCTCTTTAACCTCTTAAGTATACTTGAGGGTGTGTGGGAATTTGCCAAGCAACTCTACAAGTATTTTGTAGACTTAAAAGTATTTAACTATATCCCTCGGGGTGTCCTCTGGTGGATTTCTCTGAAGTATGAAGCATCATGCCCATTGTTACAATCGCTCACAGTCAGAGCCTGGTCTGCATTGCCGGCAACAAGTCAAACTTGTTTATGGCAGAGTTTCTAGACGCAACCAAAATTCCTAGGATGCACTTTTTTGGTGGCCTTAGACTCACGTTTGCTTTTTACAGATGATTTGGTAATCAGTCGGGTTGATCTACTACATTCCCACCCTCACCTTTGCCCACCAATGGCACGTAGTAACCAAATAAATTAGACTGCAGATACAAGCAGCAGAAACAAGCTTCCTGTGAAGTGGTCTGGGCTCTCCCTTTAGAGGTAGGATGAGGAGCTCAGTCATCCAGGAGGGACTTAGAGTAGGGCCACTGCTTCTTTGCATTGAAAGAAGCCTGTTGAGGTGGTTTGGGCATTCGGCCAGGATGCCTCTGGGTGCCTCCTAGGCGAGGTGTTTTGGGCATATCTAACCAAGAGGAGAATCTGGAGCAGACCCATGAAATGCCTGGGAGATTATGTCTCTCAGCCAGAATTGGAACATTTTAATGTCCCCCCAGAAGAGCTGGAGGCAGTGGCCAGGGAGAGAAAGATCTGGACATATCTGCTCAGACTGCTCCCCTCAGAATCTGTACCCAGTAAGTCGTAGAAAATGGATGGACTGACCTATAATATACTGTCATTTATGGAAACCTGTTTCTTCAGTAGAATTGTTTCAGTGTTTTAAAAAATGGATTAACAACCAGAATGTGTTATCTACATTTAGGGTGCTTTTTGTGTAACAGGAATTTTGCTTTTATAAAGAAGGCATGAAAAAGATTGCTCACCACAGCCCCATAAAAAACTGCTTTTTAAACGGCCAATTACATTATATATCTATATATAAAATCTGAGGGCATAAAGTAATTCTACAATAATGTGCAAAAATCTTGAGCCACTCATCATTTCTTTATATTTTTATAGGAAAATTGGAAAAATATACAGTGATTTATTGAGATTTATTGAAAACCTGAACTCTTGTAGGCAATCCTTGACTGATATTGTTCCATTTATATAGATGGATGGAGGATCCCCAACACCACAGACTAAATAACCACAGCCCCACCCCACAACAGACCCTCCACTGTGTTTTACAGATGTTGCACATCCTCACTGTTGTACCTCTGTCTCCTGACCTCCTCTGTTCATACTGACGACAATTTGAACCAAAGATTTCGGATTTATGCCTCAGCCATTTCTTCCCGTTTCTTTTCTTTACAAATGGCTTCTTAAAAGCCATTCTCCCACTAAGACCATTTTTGATGAGTCTTCAGCAAACAGTAGATGGATCAACTGAAGTGCCAACTGCTTTTTTCTTAAGCACAAGACTTTGAAATATTGTTCACATGCTGTAGAAAATGTTTTAGGCCTGCCACATCTTCTTTTTACATCCATTTGTCCAGTTTCCTGATATTTTTTAAGGACATAGTACACATGATGCCAAGACATGACAAGTTTTCAGCAAATAGCTCTTAAGGAATTATCCCGTTGGTCACATTGAGCAAAAATACAAATTTAAGCCTGTCCAACTATGTTTTGCCATTTTTCGTTAGATTCAACTGAAGAAACTATGTGTTTATGTGACAGGCGTCTAGTAAAAAAGTAAGTGTTAAGTGGCTTAACAAACAAACAAACAAATCCTCTGAGAATTAGGTACAGGGACTGCACGGAAAATGAGTGAAAAAGCAGCCAATGTCAAAAAGCCTGAAGAACAGTTTTTTTAAATGTGTCCTTGGAAGCAAAATATAAAGTAATGAAGGGTGGCTCAAGACTTTTGAGCAGTGCTCTACATTGAGATTGTGAAATAAAACACTTTGCCACTCGTGACACCTTGAAACACCCTAAGGGACCTGGACTTGTCTAGCCAAGTCCCCAGTTAGAGAATCACCTCCACAGCCTATGTATTATGAGCTGTCTCCCATTTCTCATAACAGACAAATGTACACACGCTGGGAAGGATGCCAAAGGGCATTTGGACAGAGATGTTTAAAGCTCCTGCCTCACATACTAATGAGAATCCATTACTGTCTCATTCAAATAGTCTCAAACACACACACACATACGCATACACAATCAGCACATTCTCATTCAGTGCATAAGCATCTGGCTACAGACACCCCCTTGTCCCCTATGCTTCAGTGCCTGCCAATTACAAAAGAAGTAATCAATTCCACCACGGCTCCGTCCCGGGAAATCGACTTCAATGACACCGGCTACATGGCCGCTGTCTCTGTACCTGACAGCCACTTACACACAAGCAGGGACCCAGTCAACCAGCCTTCTGTTGCTCTTCAGTGCAAGGCCAAGCAAGATAAACCAGATCCCCCTTCCCAACTGGAAGCATTAGCTCTAAATACTGTACCATATTTCATGGTCATCATGAATGACAATTTAGTATGTCTAAAGAAGTGTTTTACCCATTGGAATCTGACAAAAAGGACATTTTCGCCTGCACACACGCTTATTGCTTTGCAACTGAAGGCCGGCCGTTTGCAGGCAATCCAGGGTCTGGTTGCCTAGGTAACCCTCTAATGTATTTACTGCCAGATCATAAGTCAAACAGCAAAATTCTTCATTCGCATTGTTATGACTTGTTTCAATTGCTTGCCTGGAATTACTGGCCCATTTCCCGTCACCAGCAGTTATTTAGTGGAATGTCATTTACTTTCTATGGTGTCTCGTTGTGGCATCGTTTCATGCATGCGCACGGTTTTAATATTAGTTTTCATGTGCTACATGTCCATGTCCTCTACAAAGTGTTCACGATTTACCTTAGAAGCATCTCAAGAACAAATGAAGAAACACAGGATAAACCTGTAAATGTATTTTTTATACAAATCCTATGAAGTTTGTTGTTGACAGGACAAACAGCGTACAGCTTTTTTCTGCTAGCTCAAGGTCCCAAAAGCTTAAAACTCACAGTAAGTGCAGTAAATAAGCATGAACGTATCGTCAATGGTCAGGTATTGGAAAAACTGGAAACATTTGAACATACAGTATCATTACACAGTGTAATGGTGTAGCTAACCCAAAGTGTTTTTAATAGCTTTGGACAAATGTGGCACTACCACACACGTTCTGGATCCAAAAACAAGTAAAATGACTACATTGTTTTAGTTTTTAAGAAGATTTTTTTTAATAAAAAATATTAAAAAACTGTACATTTATAAAGGAAAACATAAGTAGCTCTAGTATGCCTCAAATATTACAGACACTATCTAAAACCTGATTTTGCAAGCGTACCAATCTTGGAACACCTCTTTAATAAAACAGCAACTGACGCACCTTACGAGGTGGTAAAATCTCAAGGCTATTTCGTACAGTCTTCTTAGTCACGGCACTATAGTGGAATTTACGGTGATGTGAAGGTCAGCCGAATCAATTTCTCAACATGGGATTTAAAAAGAGAACCCTGTAAGCTGTTGTCGATGAAGTGATATATCTCTACTATTATTTGTCTCTTCCCATTTTCATCACCACCTCTGTGTTTCCCATCTTCTTCCACCTCCTGATTCTTTTTTCCTATTTTATTTAGAAAAAAAAGCTGGTACAGCTAATGATTTAGCACTTTTTATCATTATCTTCACATCCTTTTGCATCATTTTCCTCCTCATGTTCATTACAGTGGATCTACAACACTCCTGACACTGTATGTATGTGCGGTTGTGTGTGTTCAGGTTTACCTGCAACTGTGAAATCATGTGTGTATGTTTGGTAAAGACTGGAAAAAAGCCTACGGGGCAGACTACAGCAGCTCTTTCCTTTATCTTCAAACAGCGGCTTGCTAAAACAACAACATTTGTGCGTACGCATGCGTGTGTCTGCCTGCGTGTGCATGCGTTTAATGTTTGCAATGTTACCTTTGGCCTCTTTGTAGTGTTCACAGATCCTTCTGACAGCTGCAAGACCCTCCTGCTCATCTCTCCCACCTCAAAGAGAAGGAAACACACACAAACACACACAAATGAATACAATATATGACGAGACCTTGGAGGCTTTTTATAAAAAAATACAGGTTTCCTTTTTTTTGTCAGTCTTTCATCTTATAAAAACACATTTCCAAGAAAGGTTCTTCGAATGAAAGAACACTCAGTGCAAAAATTTAGCCCTTCAGAAATTAGGAAAATTAACAAGGCTTCTGATTCAATACATCTACTTTTTCAGTAAAGACTTTAAATGCAAGCCTGTAAAGAAAGTATAATATTATTAAAAGCATGAGTTATTATGAAAGTACCATCTAACTTCAAACAAGCTATATGAGGACACTTCACCAAAGAGATTTTAGCCAAAGAAAAACTACCTTAAAAAATGTGATTTTTCTTTGGCTAAAATCTTTTAATGCTTGCAAAGTCAAACAGCAACATTCTGAATATGAAATCAGTCAAAAGATACTTTTTTGCACCATCACTGGATCCAGGCAGCATAGCCAGACAGGAAAGTGGGGAGCACACTTTTATAATAATAAGTATTTTGATCCCAAAAATATCAGAAGAAATATCAGAGTGCCGCATATTTTAAAAAGCTATTTGGTAGAAGCAAAATAAATGGGTAAAATATGGTGCTTAAGGAATTTATTAGACCACAATCCAATATAATGTTTATACCACAGCTGCCCCAAAGTTTCTACAACGTTTCTGCAATGATTTATCAACCAGGATGCACAAGCTCCTCATTCTTGTTATTCAGGAATTTTCCAATTCAGTGTTTTACAAAAAATAGCAGAAAATATAGTGATGCATATTATTAATTTTTGCTTAAGATGCCAAATTACAGTAATTTACTTGCATTCCTGAACACCAAAATTAGTTTTAGTATATGAATGCTATGCTTGACTAATTTCTGACTTGTCAGAGAATTCCAGTCTGCCTCAAATTTAAGCAAAAAATGAAAACTGGGTTTGTTATTTGCCTGATAAACAATCACGTCATTTTGTGTTCTGAATATTTCTTTCTTTGAAAAAATTTGTGTTTTCTTGTTCTATGACAGCTGGTCTAATAAATTTGTTAAGCATCCTACCTGTTTTATTATACTTAGTGGGGGAAAATGAGATTCATACAGTGCTCAGTGACAACTGAAAATGGCGTGTAATACCATCTACAACATCAGATCTGAGTTATAAACTCATAAACACAAGACCTTTAAACACACTGATCCACAGCTCTCTATTTTGGTTCCATATTGAATGCACTGTTCAGATTAATTTACATGCTCCAGCAGCACAAGACAAAATATGCAGAGAGCTACATATCATGTGCTGCCTTCTAAGATCATTGTAATAAATATATTATCCCCATATGAACAATATCATTTTAATACACCAGTTCTCACAGTGAAAAAGTCCATGATATGCTCCTATCATAGTTAAAGTCATTTTCCTTTCACAGTGCAACAGGAGCAAGGGGCTGTAACAGCTCTTTCATAAAAATAATCTACCACACACCCTATGCCGAACGTAGGGTAAATTAAGGAACTTAATGTCCTGTCATTTAGCTCAATTCAATTTCCACGGTGTTAAAAAGATGACTGTTGCTATCGTTAGATGTAGCCGGATGACTAGACACGCACAAACTTGTACACACAAATAGCCTATTTGCACACGCTCATTTCCGCTTTGCTCACACACATAGACACACTTATCTTGGATTATCACATAGACCTTTTCAAGGGCACAGCATCATTTACCCTGATGCACCGCTGTTCAGGCAGGGCTGAAGGATGCAGCTTCTCTGAGTGACGTGCCACAAACACTCACATTCAGGACAGGAACAGCCTGATCTCACACAAACAGATTTTTTTTTTTCCAAACGCACTAGTGCCCCTCTAGCAGGCTTCTCTGCCCATTTGCCAACACTCACTAAGAACGCTGCATATAATTGAATACACATCTCTTCACAACTGCTTCTGGACAAAGCTCTTCTTTAAAATAGCTACTGATTAAAAGACGTGCCCCAAGGAAATAGTTTGCCTACTAAATATTTTGGGATGAGAGTTGAAAAAGTAACCTAATTAATTCACAGACATATTCTTGCTGCAACTCAACAAATGGATAAACTGAGCAAGACCTGGAATAATAGTTAACCGTAAACTGCCAACTACTGACAATCTCATGCATGCATGGGGACCTGTTGTGCTTTCCCCATAAACATTATAAAAGATGGACATAGAGTCTGGGTCTGAAAACTGAAACCAATGTGGAAGTGCTTTAAATCTGTAATTTATTTAATGGCCTCCAAGGAGCAACACCTGTGGTTATACAGACTTGTCATCCTATAGAACTCTATAGAAAAACAGCTTTCTGACACAAGCTTTTCTGCTGAGTTTATGGGCTCAGTCACTCAATTTGGGTCAAACTTAATAAAAATTATGGTCCATTTTGTAAATCTCAGAGACACTGTGGAGGACAATCTGGATAGCAACAAGTTTGATGAAATTCTAACCAATACTCTTTTTTTGAATTGGGAATGGATGTACAGACGCTTAATCACAGCATAAACTAAAAATACTTGTTAGTCAAAGCTCTGTCACGGCACGGTGCGCCGGTGTGTTAGAGCAGTGCCCAAGAGCAGACACAGGCAAGGAGACGTAACATGACTTTAACAAAAGGTGAGCCTTTATTATGGCTGAACAGAGGGCAAAACAAAAGCTAAGACGAGTGCTGGCAAGACAACTAAACTGACTGTGAAAACCTATGACACTGAACACTATACAAGACTATGAAACTGTGATAAAGCTATGAAACTTCGAAAACTAATTCTATGACTGTGACTATGAGAACGGTGACGACTATGACGAGCCATAACTGGGAAGGTTACACAGACAACGCGACAAAGACTGACTGAAACACAGAGACTAAATACCCACAGGGATGATTAGGGGAAGTGGAAACACATGAGGGAGAACAGCTGACACACATGAACCTAATGACAGGACAGGGGAAGTGAAACTAAATACAATAAGCAAGGAACACCGGACTCTTTCAAAGTAAAACAGGAAACATGGAGACTTAGACATGATGCAAACCTGATAACAAGAACCACACAGACATGAAGCATGACAGGTAGACACACGAACCAGGGACGCTTAGTACAGGGGAGATGACATAAACAACTAAGAAACAAAGGACTAAACAGCAACCTAGAAATTAACTAGATGAGTTAAACTAGAACACGAATGAATACAAAAGAAACATAAAAACTCAAACACTGGGTCACACGACCCAGTACTGTGACAAGCTCAGGCTTTATGCTGCTTTAAATGCTCAGTTTCCAAGTTTTCCTTTCTTCTGCTCTTGGATCTGTATGATGATACAGAGAAGGATTAACCTTAATATGTCACCTCAGGCAGACAGCTCTGGATTTAAGCGGCAATTCAAGTGGCTCCATTCACCTGCCATTCAAACCTTCTGTTAGTGAGTAACAGCCAATCACAAAAGGATTTCTCACTTAAAGGTAGGATAGGTGTCAATAAAATGAGAGACGGTAAAATGGCTCACAGTACAGAGGCTGCATCCAATCCTGGTATACGAAACTGTTATTCTGAGCTGCAGTTCAGACAAATTAGTAGTTGGGAATGAGCGTACTTGGGGAGACAGAGTAAAATATTTTATTTGTTTAACCTGCAAATTGATTTGTGCATCATGTGCTACGTATGAGCCAGATTTTGTCTTTGTTGCTGGCACAGTGGTATCAAAACCTTCAGTCTGCTTTAATCAGTTATTCTATTCGATATACAGTGGGGCAAAAAAGTATTTAGTCAGCCACCGATTGTGCAAGTTCCCCCACCTAAAATGATGACAGAGGTCAGTAATTTGCACCAGAGGTACACTTCAACTGTGAGAAACAGAATGTGAAAAAAAAAATCCATGAATCCACATGGTAGGATTTGTAAAGAATTTATTCGTGAATCAGGGTGGAAAATAAGTATTTGGTCAATAACAAAAATACAACTCAATACTTTGTAACATAACCTTTGTTGGCAATAACAGAGGTCAAACGTTTACTATAGGTCTTTACCAGGTTTGCACACACAGTAGCTGGTATTTTGGCCCATTCCTCCATGCAGACTTTCAACTCCCGCCACAGATTTTCTATGGGGTTGAGGTCTGGAGACTGGCTAGGCCACTCCAGGACTTTCAAATGCTTCTTACGGAGCCACTCCTTTGTTGCCCGGGCGGTGTGTTTTGGATTATTGTCATGTTGGAAGACCCAGCCTCGTTTCATCTTCAAAGTTCTCACTGATGGAAGGAGGTTTTGGCTCAAAATCTCACGATACATGGCCCCATTCATTCTGTCCTTAACACGGATCAGTCGTCCTGTCCCCTTGGCAGAAAAACAGCCCCATAGCATGATGTTTCCACCCCCATGCTTCACAGTAGGTATGGTGTTCTTGGGATGCAACTCAGTATTCTTCTTCCTCCAAACACGACGAGTTGAGTTTATACCAAAAAGTTCTACTTTGGTTTCATCTGACCACATGACATTCTCCCAATCCTCTGCTGTATCATCCATGTGCTCTCTGGCAAACTTCAGACGGGCCTGGACATGCACTGGCTTCAGCAGCGGAACACGTCTGGCACTGCGGGATTTGATTCCCTGCCGTTGTAGTGTGTTACTGATGGTGACCTTTGTTACTTTGGTCCCAGCTCTCTGCAGGTCATTCACCAGGTCCCCCCGTGTGGTTCTGGGATCTTTGCTCACCGTTCTCATGATCATTTTGACCCCACGGGATGAGATCTTGCGTGGAGCCCCAGATCGAGGGAGATTATCAGTGGTCTTGTATGTCTTCCATTTTCTGATGATTGCTCCCACAGTTGATTTTTTCACACCAAGCTGCTTGCCTATTGTAGATTCACTCTTCCCAGTCTGGTGCAGGTCTACAATACTTTTCCTGGTGTCCTTCGAAAGCTCTTTGGTCTTGGCCATGGCGGAGTTTGGAGTCTGACTGTTTGAGGCTGTGGACAGGTGTCTTTTATACAGATGATGAGTTCAAACAGGTGCCATTCATACAGGTAACGAGTGGGGGACAGAAAAGCTTCTTACAGAAGACGTTACAGGTCTGTGAGAGCCAGAGATTTTCCTTGTTTGAGGTGACCAAATACTTATTTTCCACCCTAATTTACGAATAAATTCTTTACAAATCCTACCATGTGAATTCATGGATTTTTTTTTTCACATTCTGTCTCTCACAGTTGAAGTGTACCTCTGGTGCAAATTACTGACCTCTGTCATCATTTTAAGTGGGGGAACTTGCACAATCGGTGGCTGACTAAATACTTTTTTGCCCCACTGTATTTCGCTATAAGTCATCCGTTTCAACCACCTCCTCCAACTATAAAGAAATTATAAAAACCTTTCCAAGAAGCAAAGTCTTCCATGGCAAAGATTAATTTAAATTTCATTATCTTATCTTAAAAAATGCTATGGACCGCATCATTTTAATCCAATACCTAGTGAAATGTATTTTAAGCACAAGTGCATGCTTTTAATACCCAACTCCGGTGTTTGACAGTTCAAAGGCTTAAGCCATTAACTGTCTTCACACAGATACTATGCTACCACTCCACCTGAAATATGCATCCACTACATAACTAGAGAGGGATCCACTTTACCATAAATACTCTCACTTCATGAATTACCTCAAAGAATTGGCATATTTGAAATGGAGATACACTCAGAGTCATCAGCTGTGGGATCAACTTCGGTACACATAGGATTGTCTGGAACTACAACAGACACTTATCCGAGTTCTGGTATGATTGATTTTGTGAGTGTAATCCCACACACATGGCGCTCACATCTAATTTATGTTCTGCTCAAACCGTCTCCAAGGATACTCTGACATCGACTTTGCGCTATACACTCTGAATGAATAAAGCAGAGTTTTCTTCAAAGTTTTTAAACTCGTGGACAGAATAGAAAATGTAGTCTCACCCTAGAAGATTTTGCTGTTCTGTGCATGGCATCTCCAATGTGCTTAACTTCGGCACCTAATATAGGTTTTAAATGTAAAAAAGAAAGAAAAAAGCACCAATTCAACTAAATAATTTCATGATTTATGACCAGTCTTTGAAGAGTGAGTTGAAATCGAACCCCATAACATTCTGTCAAGACATTCCCACACTGCTTCAATAATGTTGAGGTCCAGGCTCTGGATTCCAAACCATGACTTATAGTGTTCCATTGTATTTATGCAGATATCTGTTTCCCACATTGATAGTCTGTTTGCAATCATAATTATGATGAAAAATAAAGCAGCTGCTAATCTGACTATTTCCAGATGGTACTGCATGGTTGATCGAAGTCTTTCCTATATTTATAATTAGATAGATTTTAAAAAGATCTCGAACACCACGGCTGAAATGCAGCCTTAAACCATAACAGCATCTCCGCTGTGTTTTACCGATAACTGTAGACATTGACAGTTGGACATCCCTCCTGACCTCCTTCATATGTACTGATGACAATTTAAATCAGAAAATGTAAAATATAGATTTAATACTCCATAAAACTCACTTATTGTTTTTTTGGTCCTGTAGTTTTTGTGTAATTTAGTATACGTCAGCCTTTTCTCCCTGTTTCCCTGCTTCTTGACAGCCATCCTTCCACGAGACCATTTCTGATGAGGCTTCAGCAAAGAGTAGATGAACTGAACGTTGGGTTACTTAACGTAATCCCTGGTTCTTTGATAACAGAGTGAGGTGTTTCACTATGGGAATCGCCTCGGCGTGACCAACTACGGAAGCTCCAATGACACCACGTCTGTCTATGACAGACCTGTCGAGCCGTGCTCAGGGCTCCGCCCCCTCGTACGCCGAGGCGATTCCCATAGTGAAACACCGAGCGAAGTTAGAAAAAGAACTAATCTCTCAGTTCCTGTTTCAGGTCTTGAGACATGATTTTAAGAAACAGTTTATCTGCTTTAAATACCTTTTAAGGACTGCCATTTTTTCCATCTGTCCTCAACTTGCGCAGTTTACACATTTTATTTAAGAACACAGTGAAGTCCATGCCAAAATATGCCAAGTTTTTGGCTAAAGATTTTTTGCGAATTGCCTTGTTGCAAAAATACTGTTTTATGCTTGTGAAACAATTATCTTTGGCATTTTTTCATGATTTCAATTAAAGAAATGAGAATGGACTATTTAAAATTGGTCTGTTAAGTACAGACAGAACACTATTTCATCACTTGAGTTAGCTGCCTTTCTTGTGCTCCATAGTCAGAAAAACTCTGAACTAGTGCAAACGTCTTCAGAGTCATTGTGGGGGGGTCACGGTATGATTTTTTTTTTTAAAAAGAATGCTTGGACACTGCCAAGATAATGGAGAGGTTTTTGACGGGGCTCCCACACAAACGCAAAGCAGAAGATGAAGCATCACCAAATTTGTTTCCAAACCAGCTTCCTTCCAAGCCAAAGACTAGAAAATATGGTGAAGCATATCTTCCCTTTGGCTTCACCTGCACAAGTGCCAAGGTAGGTCTCCCCTGCAGAATTTGTTTTCCTTGCGTCGGGAGCACGCGCGATGTGAAATGTTGCGTGACGAACTCTGTATTCCTCGTCTACATGTGAACGCAAAAACAGAGTTTTCGAAAATCTCCAACCTGACAGGAGTTTTTAAAAATCTCTGATTTCAGTTATTCATGCCGTTTACACGTGGACGAAAGGCCCAAACGCATAGAAAAACCTGCTAAAAGCTGGGGGAATCAAAAATACTCGTGTAGGTGTGGACGTAGCATAAAAGAGTTAATAGCCTGATCTATTGTTGCCCGTAACTTATTGCAGTTTTCTCGTATTTGTTTAATTGTTTACAAAAGGTTTGAGGTTTGAAATGTGTGTGTAGTTGGAGGATGCGTTTGTGTGTGTGTATGTGTGTCTGGTGGGGGGGGGATTTTCTTCTAAAACAAAGGGAGGCCTAGCGAAAAAATTTGGGAATCACTGCTCTAGCAAGTGGTTCTAGGCAGGTAGAGCAGGAGTGGCATGGGACATGTGGCACATGAAATGAAAAAAAGAGACATGCCACATGATAGAAAACCTGGAATTGATTACTTATATAGAGTACACATAAATACACAGACTTCTAAATTGCTATTATCTCACAGCCTTTATCTGTATTTTCCCCCAAACCTTTGATGGTAGCTAAAATTAGAACAACGCACATCATTTGTTATGTTAAACTATATTCAGTTAAACAAACTACTTCTGGAATTACATTCTTTTGCATATTTTGCCTTGCCTACACGTTCAAATTCACTTTTGTATTTTTTGCATGAAATACATTTTTACATAGAACATTTAAAGAAGCTGTAACGTGAAGCATTTCATTTTTTAACATTTGGTTTTACTGCATTTACCTTCCCACGATAAATATAGCTAAATGAATAATGGAACAATAGCAGACCTTGTTTATGCAAAAAGGCCTGTCATAATCCTTGAATTTGCATTTTAACACCCAATTTGATAACAGCCCTTTAATCCCAGTGAAGCTCTGAAAGTCTTTAAATCTCCTCACAGTGAAGAATCACACACATTTCCTAATGATGAAAACAAACTGTTTTGAAGCTATTCCAACCCTTAGCATGAATCAATGAGGTGTCAAGAGGGTTTCTGACAACAGTACGCTTTTAGGTAGACAAACAGAGGATGCCTTGGGTATTATACAGCTGTGGTTTGATCAGTCTATAATAGATTTTATGTTATCATGGACACCTCATCATTCAGCTTCACTGGTGCTTTGGGATAATGGTGAAGACAGAACACTGACCATAATGTCTGTCCTTCTGTTTTCAGACCAAAGGTTAAGCAAAGTTTCATTTGAGAACAACAAACTTCTAACTGGGCTCAAATACTAAGATATTCTCAGAACGTACCCAGACTTTCTGTAAATTTGCTTATTTTTCTTAGTCTCCTACTTTTCACTATAAAAATTAAGTTAAATGACACAGCTGACAATTGGCTAGTTCTCCTTTTCTGATTTTCTGTGGAATGAAGAAAATCCAGTCTGTGAGAGATTATTAGCCAGGAGGCTTTTGCAACACAATGCGAGACAGATTTTTTGTGGAAACTTAAATCGTCTTGATGCATTCTCAATCATCCAGGAAAGTAAATCCCCAAAAGTTGATTCTGTTCCAGATGAACAGAATCAACTTTTGGAGATGGAAACTTAAATATTTTCAACTTACACACATGCATATTTGCCTCTAATTGATTCATGTGCAACAGCCATGTATGCAATCTCAGTATGTATATGCAGTTTGTGGTCCACAGTAGAATATGTTATGCTGAAATCAATATGTGGTACTTGCTAAAAGTCAATATAATCCTTTGCTATCACTGCGGTGCCTTGTTCAGAATTTGCCAGGATTAACAGAGACTCAACTAAAAAATACTGACATTTCCTCCTCTACACCAGTCATTTTGAAACTATTTTTTGTTGCCCAAAGTACACCAAAGGGCAAACCAAACTTTCAAAGTGCTCTTGTAGTCATATCTGTCATCGGTTCTTCTTTTGATTGGAATGCAAGGTGACGACACTTTGACAGCTCATTTGCAGCAGCTGGACCTAGTATGTGTATCATCCCATCCATTAGCATACCTTACCTCAATCTAACAAATGGTGAGTCCATTTGGATTCACTGCTCTAGACTTTTACGTTCACCCTACATTTGTGCTGCACAGCAATTTAAAAACTAATTAAAGTCTGTTTAGCGGTGACTACAGTATTCTCACCATCTTATGTGGTTAGACAGGGTTATCGTGCCAGCACTTTTCCACCTGCAGACGGACCTATCCAGTTTGTTGTTGCACACAGCTACACACCCTACACACAATGTACTTTTTGTGTAATTGTGTGATATGTAAAATAAAAGCACTTATCAAAGGAACTGATATTGGTGCATGTTTTAACAGATATTAACAGAGGTTAATACATTGGGTATTTGTTCCTGCATTGTAATAGAGATTCTGGAAAGCTGAGGCATATGTAATGTGACATACAGTATTCCAAGTTTTGGGCCTGACAAAGTTCATAAAGTATAAAGAAGAAAATAATTTTCAAAATGAAAAAAATCAAGGACCAACAGAGAAAGCGATCAGAATTTTTAAAGGAGTGTGAATCTTTTGAAACATCATTTTTTTTGTCTTACTTTCTCCAGTATTAGGCCACATCTCTTATAGCTATTTGTGCAGTTAATGTTTATGTATGTGAACAAGCCAGCCTATAGGGAAATCATGTGTGTTTGTGCTGTTTGCATATCAGTGTTGACGTGCTTAATACAGTACCTATGATAACATGTGCCCCGAGTCTGACCAAGTGGCGAGCTACTTCATAACCAATTCCCCTGCCTCCTCCTGTCACTACGGCAACGTTGCCATCTTGTCTGGGCATCACTGGCAGAAGCAGAAGAGGAGACAAAGATATCAAAGAGAAAGTCACTTGATAAGGAAGCTTCTTCAGGACAGGTTGATGTTTCTATAGATGACAACTCAGTAAAAAACACATGGGCTTTTTGTAGAATTTTTTTCTTTTTATTTCCATTGTACTGAATAACAAGTTTTCTTTACTTTCTTTCATTACTAAAGTTACTTTATGGGTTCAGTAGCAACAAAATAATAACAGAAAGGGACCTTAATTAAATGCAAAATAGAAGAAAAGTTCAATAAATTTAAAAAAAAAAAAAGCATTTTATGAAATGTGTGAAAGCCATCAGATTTTGATTTATTTTAATCAGAAACACGAAACACTGATATAACACTCAAATTAACAGAGTTAAATATCAGAAAACAACTGACAGCAGATATTGTTCACCTTATACTCCCCTAGTAACATATGATATATTATGTAGTTACAGTTCATATTCCAGAGAACACATGAGTTCTTCCTATACCCTTTCCTGTCAATTTTCAAGAAGACTGGAAGAGTCTGCCACATTGGATGTGATACAACCACTAGATGCTGGGGAAAAATATGTATTTCTGGATTGGTCGGCAGTGGTTTCTGGAGGTTGCTGTTTCTTGCTAGGTGAAACTGACTGCAAAGAAGGGTCTGCATATGCTGTATCACTAAAACATCAGGTTTGTATCACAATTCTGGCACTTTGCAGTTTAGTTTGAGTTTTTAAAAATGTTCAGTTTTAAGTAAATTTTAATGGTTTCAGTGTTAGTTTTTATTTATTGTGCAGTGAGCAGTATTTATCCAGAGCAATAAGTTTTCAGAACTCATTCAGAAAGCTCAGTCTGAATAAATCATTGCACCAGTGCCTCCCGAGCTTATGTTAACCACATTGAAAAAGAACAAAAATAAATTAGATAAATAAATTCTTTTTTAAAAAACAATGTATTTTTTAAAAAAAAAATTATTCTAGTTATTTTTCTAAGTTAGCAATATAATTTCAGTTTGGATCATTTCTGACGTCTCTTTTTAGTTTTTATTTCAGTAAGATAATAATAATAATAATAATAATAATAATAATAATAATAATAATAATAATAATCCTAAAATAAAAACATGGTTATAGTTTTGGTGTAGTTAACCAGGTGTCTGCAACAAAATTAAGTTGCGCTGTCTCTGGGCGACGAGCGAACTAGCCCAGACAGCATTATGAAAAGTGCACATTTAACCTCACAAAGCTTGGTGGCAATCGTAGAAACTTTGGAAAGGACACGTTGATGTTCTACGCAATCGTTAATTATTCGGCTGAATTCGGCAAAAACAAGACGACAGATGATCATTTTTTTCGCTAATGTTTTGAGCTTAACACAAACTAGCTAACATAGCTAGCATCGTGTTAACATGTGCAAGTGCAACATAGTAAATGACCGCTACATGTACTAATGAACAATGATAACCCGTGCTGACTATAATGCACCCACGTTCATTGGTTACAACTTGGTTGCCCGTGCTGTCACTTACAACTGAATTACAACTTGTCAAACTAACGTAAGCTAAAGTTAAACCGACCTGGCAGCCTCAAAGGTCCGTTTAGCAGTTGAAGCAAAAGCACCTTTAAACCAAGCAGGTAAAGCTTTATAGCTGGCAGAAGATGACACCAAAAAGCAGACAACATCTCTGCGAGGATGTGTAACGCTGGTATCCGAAAGAGCCGTCAGTGCAGAGGCAGAGCAAACCACCACAACGCAGTTACGTCTGTGGGACGCGTTCCAATATGAAGTTGTCCAACATCGCTTCCTTCCTTAACACATCTTCTAACAACTCATGTTCCATTTTTAGATTACTAAATTAGACGACTAACAATTCCCTGACATATCTATTTTTAAAATCTTGACTTTTCAAAAGATTTTTCCCCGTAGAGCCGCTATTTGAAATCATGATCCCTTAAAGTCATCTGTCACATGGTTGTAAAGCTGAAATAAGTGTATGATGGAGGGGACACGTTCTCCTCGCTGCTCCTTGGCTGCTTGATGTGCCGTATGATCCTTATCTGTAGATCCAGCATATTGCACCCTTCAGCTCACTGACTCCCTGATTAACTGCTGCCAGCCAGGTCACACGCGACAAAAATCAACTGAGGGATGACACATAGTAGTCTTATCCATAATTTCCCAAGTTACACTTAAAAGAACAAGTTTCTAGAGCAGGGTTAGTCTGAACTAACAGTGAATTCTGGTCTGCCTGTCAGTTTTTCTTCCCAAGGGATCGCTTGATTCCACACCAGCCTACTTTTATTGGCGGCTGCTGTGATGGTGAAATGTAGGAATTCAGCTGTGAAAATCCTGATTGCACTAACTAAAAAAGAATCAAAATATGGTATTTTATTTATTTTAGATAGGTGACAAACTATGATATAACTGAAGTTGGCTGCACACTAACAGGCTGTATGAATTTATGATTTAATAAATTAGTCATCATAATTTCTCATAAATATTTATAGCACCTATCATGATAGTGAGGATTACAGCTTCAGAGAAATTATTTTTCCACTTCTAGAGATAAGCTACTGGCACTTTTGTGTGACACCCCATGACTTCTAATCAGGACCAATACCCCCTGCTTACAGCAGATACTGAACATCTTTGGCCATTTCACTGGGCTCAGAGAATCAAATGTCAAGAAGATATTTTCAGACATTATCGGATGAGTTTCACCGACATTTTGTGTCATCTGCCACTATGGAGTACAGTGATTCTGAGTTTGTGTGATACTTAGAGGTCACAAGCACCAACTTATTTAAGCAGCTATCAAATATAGAGGACAACGACACAAAGCATGATGACATAATGAATTATTAAAGCTTAAATAAATGATTCCTTGAGACTTTTTTTTTGTCTGAGACAAAAGATTAAAGTTTAAAAAATAAATGTATCCTCCCGAGACCCCGTGACCTCAGAGGGGTATTACATTTAGACTTTTCTGCACCTTCATTCTTCTAAATAAGTGTTTCATACATGGTTCAACAATGGCAACTTCATTCTATTATGGTGTAAATTAACCCCACAATTCCCTTATGGGTTTTTTCAAACATTCTTATAATATCCCAAATAGTTAGGTGAAAACTGGAGGTTAATTTCTTGCAAAATGTTTTTATTTACTCTTGTTTTTATTTATTCTTAACCTTTAATCATTCTTTATTTGTCTGATTTTTTTTCCTCAAGCCTGGCTCCAGTGTGACCACAACAGTAAAATGCAGCGATATTGAAAACCTCATGTGTTCTTTTTCTTTTTCTGGCCTCTCCTTTTCAAAGTCTCCACATTGGATCATCTGCTTCCATCTCACCCGATCCCTAGCATCCTCATCCCCACCCTGTCGTGGCAGATGGCTGCCCCTCCCTGAGCCTGGTTCTGCCGACGGTTTCTTCCTGTTAAAAGGGAGTTTTTCCTTGGCATTGTCACCAAAGTGCTTGCTCATAGGGGATTGTCTGTTTGTTGGGGGTGGGGGGTGGGAAATATTGTATATATTAGAGTCTTTACCTTACAGTATTATGTACCCTGATGCGACCGTTCTTGTGATTTGGCGCTATATAATTAAAATTTATTGAACTGAATTGAACTGAAAATCCTCCTCTGCCCCCACTAACCCTCAGGATGTCCTCCTTCACTATCCACGGATCTTCTTTGTGGTCTTCCTGTTTTCCTCCTGCCTGGCAGCTCCATTTTCAGCAATATCTTCAATTTGTTAGAAAAAGTGTAGTATTTGATTGACACCTGACTGACAAATACCACCCAGGATTGAGTGGTTGTCCCAAAAGGTGAAATTAAAGTTTCTTTAAAAACATAAATGACTGCCCATTTTCATCTATAATCTACACATCTGAACAGATTACCTACTACAGTGACGAACAGGCTAACAGTGTGAGCTGAATCATCACTGGCACTCAAAGTAGGCCAACCAGTCTGTCCCTCATTTCAATAAAATTACAACCATTTGTGTTAAAGACAGGTCTGGGGCATTCACAATAACTTCCCTTTTTTCCCCTCTTGGCAGGAAAATCATTAGTATTTGTTCGCTTCTTGCCCAGTATGCAGTGGTTAAGGCTACTGCTGCAGTGACATGCAGTTGGCCTCGGTTATTAAAGTCAGCTCAGGAAGGCAGTTAAATGAGCATCAACATAAAGAAACTGTGTCATCACCACTACCCTGATGGAGGCTGAGCTTCGGAGGCTGTGTGTGTAGTCAAAAGTGCATGTGCTGCTGTGAATTCAAGCTGAGAGGATGAGTTGTGCACACATACGAGTGTTTGTTCACCCGCAGCCTGAGAGGTTGTGGGTCAGTAAGGCGAGCCGGCCTGCTATTGTTTAACGGAAATCGCATCTCACGCATGACTGTGGGATGATTATTTGGGATGATGGGAAATCAGGCAGACACATGAATACACAGTCGCACACGCGCACAAAAATTCCCACATACGTTTGAACGCACGCGAGACATGTTGGGAACAATACGTGACAGGAGGGTGTGTGAAGCAAATAACATGTGAACAGCATCAAAATAGCTCCAACTAACAGTCACCTAGTCTTGATGACAACCACTGGCTGCCTGCAAAGCCCAACTTGTCTTATTTTGTAAATCCAGGCTGACAACAGCTCTGCGGGATCTGTCTATGTGTGTGTGTGTGTGTGTGTGTGCTAGTTAAAATGCAGTTTTTATTTCATTTTTTTCATAGACTTATTCTGGGTAAGAAGATGGTATTGGATATTTTTAGCAGAAAATGGCCCTAACTGTTTTTATATACTGATTCGATGCGCTCTTCCTTAACACTCTACTCCCCTGCTTGTATTTGTTCCTGATCAACTGCTACCCACGAGAGATGGGAGGTGAAGTGTCATATTGTGAAGGAAGGGAATTTTCTGGGTGTGTCATGGGCAATTTGGGCTCCGGAGTGCAACAGCTTGTGTGAATTGATGTTAGCTTTTTCTCTGGCTTTGAGCTGCCTCTTTTGCAGCTTTTCCTCAGAAGTCTTTGCCATGCGAGAGGCAGACAATCCAGGTTAGATTCAAAGCGTAGACTTATCCAGAGCTGCAGGGTGTAAAGCCTGTAATGACACGTGTACATGTATATGCAGAAAAAAGAAAAAAAAGACAGACAAATCCAAGGGGAACTGCTTGTCTTGCAAACTAAAGCACAGGTCTATGTATACTTATTCTTGAGTTTGTTTAAATAGCAGAAAATATGCATCTGTCTTCTACTGACCAGTTCACAGCATATTTCTATTGGTGTGTTCTTGGTGTCATGTTTTGTGAAAGGAGAGAAGGAACCAGTCACATCAAATTTCTGGTAAAACTGGAAAGTGCACTTAATTTAATACTAAACCTGAGTGTGTTTTTAGGGGCAATGTTTTGCATACTGTTTTTCCACAGTTAATAGGTGTGACTGTAGTGTAGCGGTTTCCCTAACAAGTGAAGGATCCTGGGTTTGATTCGAGCAAGACAAAAGACACAAATCCCTTTGGGGTTTATGTAAAAATCTGCCAAATCAAACATGCTACCTGCTGTGGCAGCCCTTTGTGAATAAGAAAGCAGCAGAAAGTAACTTTTAATAGAAGGTTGTGATAAGGATGCATAAGGATTAGAAACTGAGCTGGAGCACTCAGATCTATAGGTTTTCTCTAATTAACACCGATTTGTTTTTTCAATATATGCAAAAAGTGTGTACAGTGTAAAAATATATATTGACTTTTATGCCCAGCTTCAAATGATGTTGCTTAGAAAAATATGAGAGTTGTAAATCTCTTGACAAGGAAGCACATAAGTGTACTTTCTAAAGTGTTAAACTATCCCTGTCTTTGAGTTCAGTACTTTAACATTTAATGTTTAGATTTTAGTGCTTTACCCCACTTGTTTGCGGTTGTTTGTAGAGCCCAGCGTGTCTCAAAGGGCACAGCAGCGTGGGCTTCCAACCCAGCCTCAGCTCCCTATGAAGACACGAAAAAAACTTACTGAAAGAAACATTTTTATTGTAACTAACAAGGAAAATGAGAAGAAACCCCAGGAGAGGCCATTCAGAAGGAGAACCCCTCCACGGATGGCCAAATGTGTCCTGTGAGCTATGGGTGGGAAAAGGCAGTAGACTATGTGGGCAGAATTGGTAATAGCTGTGTCACTTCAACTGTAGCCACTACAGGTTTTCTATGGGGAGAAAAGCCAAAGGCCAGCTTGTAAACATGAAAGTGAAACCTGAGATTTTTGCACTTGTTTGCAGTGGAACTACAGACAGCATATACCAACTACCTGGCTTCACATTAGATGTAGAACATTTTTTTGTATATTGACACTCACTCTGTTTTACATGCATTTCAATGTCTTTACTAATAACTCAAAAGTTGACTGTGTCCTAAAATCTTTTGCGTTTTCATTACTGGATCACCAACATGACCATAGCTGGATGGCTAAATAATCAGGAACACAGGTCAAATCATTGTCTGTTCAATCGTTCATTTTTAGCATGTTTCAAACAACATGCTGAACTTCAACAAGCTTCAGACAGCTGATCAGCATTAGAGTAAATTCCTCTCACATGATAACCTGACCGTATAATAACTTGAACTATAACTCTTTCCAGTTTCCAGGAAAGATAAGCATAACTCTAAAGCCATCCTATCTCACAAGCTTTCAACAACTTCCCAAATTAAACTTGGGCCAAGCAATCCCTCCATTTATGGTACCTGCCTAAAAGGTGGAACCGAGGGCAGTCTTTCAAAATATGTAAGAGTCTATACTGCGTGTTTTGGCTGTGGAGGCTCAAGTGTAAAGATGTTAATAATGCATGCAAGATGTGCACAATGAGTTCATCAGAATGCAAGAGACAAAAATCTGTGTATATGTGTGTGTGCGCACATTCATGTTTATCAAATACATCCCACCACCATTATTGCTAACTGTCTTAAGGGAGTGAATGTCTTTCTATTAGTAGATGTAGAATGAGGAACAGTGGGAGGGATATTTGCCTGCACCAATTAAGACTGTCATTAACTCTGTACACCGAACACTCACACACACACACAGCGAGACAGACACACACACACACACAGTATTTAACACATTCAATTTAACAGTCTGTGAGTCAGTGTGTGCCTCTCTTTCTGTCTGTCTGAGATCTGTTGTCACTGAGACGGGATACGAGGAGACTCTTTCATCTCTCGCTCTCTCTCGGCTTTTTTCTCTTCCTGTCTCACACTCCAGGATTATGTGAACACGGAAAACCTTCAAGGATGTTTATGTGTACTGCTTTCTTGGCTTCAAGGGCGTCAGCTACCCCTCTGTTAAACCCCAAAACCCCACTTCAGCTCGGTCAAGCAGTCCGGTCTAGCATTATGAAATGGGATCTGAATAACTGTTTGGTATTTTTTAGGTCATTTAGAAGATATCACAGTGCTTATTTGCTTTCCTGTATGTCTAACCCTTTTTAAAAGACATTTTAAATGTTGAAAATGTACAGATATGTAAAAGGAAATGTGCCTGAAGTAGGGTCAAATGTTATCACAAATAATCCAGGCATGGTCCTGGCTCATTGGGGGTTTTTTTAAAAGTCTTAAGCTCTGTTTATCATTACTTACATTCAGTCTGATTCTTACTTTTTGCATTTTCAGCTTTGTACTTGTTTATTGCAGTTACAGTTGTGTTTGTGGTATTCCTCCTATCAGTTCACGTTACATTCCTTGTTCCCCGTATATAGTGAGATACTCTCTGTTTCGTTACTTCCTGTGTTATTTTGATAGTCATGTATCTTTTTGCCAAATTTACCTCCCAGAGTGTTGTTATCAGATGTAGTTCAGCTGTGTGTAGTTCCCAAGTTGTTTCCATTCTGCCACCCTCAAATTGTTTTGGTTCTTTGGCATGTCCTACTGTTACCTGACTTTGTTATTTTGTAGCCTTTCAGACTACTCAAATGGCTTTAATAAAGGTTCTCATTTGATCCCTGTCTTCTTGCGAATCTGCATTTGGGGTCCAACCATCATTACATGCAAACCCGTTTTTCCTAATGTCTAAGAGTGGATGGGAATCATTAAAGCAAAGATACAGTAAGCAAAAAGTGTGGTGGCGTGAGGATAAGGAATGGGGATGGTGACAAGAGGCCATTACTACTCTCAACAATTGTGTTTATGATTATGTGTTTATGGCTGGTCAGCAGAACTTTCAGATAAATTCGGATCTTTAAATGTGACCTCCCCAAACACTCATTGCACACTTTGCTGAGGATACAAAAATCTCTGCACCAGTGTAAAGGTCTATATTCACACCCAGGATAATAAGGAAGGAAACATAGATGGAAGCTGATTAAAATGTCTCACTATAATTAAGACCGCCCAGGTTTTCTCATAGGGGACCAGTACAGTTGATAAATATATAATCAAATTCCCAGTATAACATATTTTCTGTGGCGGAATCTGATTTGATGTTCAATAAAAAACAAAATCAAGTTAATCTACAGTCATACTCTTGATTTAAGTCCACAGTTGCTAATGTTTACCAGTCCTGATTGAGCTGCCTAACTGACCAGAGGAATGGTGGATATGAATCATGTCTAACATGGTGTTTCCGTCCCAGTCTGCGCTAAAATGCTAATAACGTAGTCTGTTTGGGCTGCGGGGAGTCCATTACGCTGACTATATCACATCCTTGTCCATTGGGGGACACACGCTGGGGAATGCAGAGAGGAAAGAAGACTGAGAGGATCACACGTATGTTCTGGGAAAAGTGTGCGTGCGCGTGTGTGTGGCTCTGTGAATGTGTGTTGAAGCTCGGACACAGCAGACATGTGTCACCTCAGCTCTAGTGCCGTCAAGCTAAACTGACATAAACAGCCCCAGGCGGCCCTATCAGAGATGGACTTTACATAACGGCTGAGTCACTCACAATCTATTTTTATGGCTTTGAGGTGTGTGTGTGTGTGTGTGTATGCGTGTTCCAGTGCATCTGCATTATTTCTGAGAGCCAATTTCTGAAGGTCTACAATTTTAGTTGTAGACCTTCACAATGAGGAATCTCCCCTTTTACAGTGAGATCATTGTAAAAAGATGCTCAGGAATGAGCAGTAGGGGAGGGCAATTAATTTTCCCAAGAGGCCACAATTAGGGCTTAATTGTAACATCTACTCTTGGCAGTTGCAGTTTATACAGTTTAAAAAGAAATAAATTTAAAATTGAGCCGAACTGAGTTCAACTTCTTGGCGCAGCCCTCGACAAAAGTCCCAGTTTCTCATGTGCCCCTTTGGGAATATTTCCCACCCCGGCTCTACAGCGTTCACTCACACAGGCAAAAAATGCTGAGATTAGTTTTAATACTTTGTCCCTCCTAAAATTAACCCCTATGGAAATCTTAACCTGAAAACAAATATGATATTCCACAGGATGTCCCAGACATAGAGCCTTGTACTGATGGCAGTGAATAATAAGATGGCACACGAGTGAAGCAACTAATCATTTCTCAAAGAGGAGCATGTTTTCTGTCTCATTACTAACTTCTTTTGTTGGTTTTGTAAGCACATCCTTAGCAATAATGAACCGTTGATGCTACTGCAATATACAGCTTAATGCACAGGACATTAAAAAAAAGACTTTCTCTATAATTTCAGTCGGACAAACTAAGATAAAAACAGTACAGTAACTCTGGGGTCTCATATTTGCTGTTCCAGAGCCATATGTCGCTCTTTTTTTTTTTTTTTTCCCCCCCCCCCCCCCTATCTCCAGTGACTCAATGTGACTGAAAAAAAAAGGACTTATCCACTTAATTTTGCTGAACCTACCCTGCAATAGCATTGATGGTTCATAATACTATGGATTCTGTTGCTGAACATTAATTCAAATCAAATTGAACACATTTTTGTTTACATTGACTATATTGAGAGCTATATTATTTTTTTCTTTTTTCTTTTTAAATTACACCCATTAATAACATTAAAAGACACATATTTATATTTACTACACTCAAAAAAATGAAACGTTGACTTTAATTAAAATTATTTTGTCAACAGGTTCCACGAAATTGAATTATGTTAGTTTAAAGCAAAAATCTTTAGTTCATCTAATTTAAAAAAACTACTTAAGATTAACAAGACATATTTAAGACTAACTAAATCAAGTTATGTTGTATGAACAAAGATGATATATTTTCAGGTTAGATAGTTTAGATTAGTTACTTCAACACATTTCTTATTTGTGGCAGTAAAATGTTAAATTTAAGTTAGATTAATTCAAATATTATATTTTCAGCCACCTTGTGCTTTATTAATTAGTTTTACATAAATCTATTTTGTCAACAGGTTCCACACAAATGAATTAAGTACATCCAACTTATTTTTTAAAATTTCTTTTATTGCCAACACATTCAGTGAGCATTTGTGTAAACCCAGTCCAAAATAAAACACAACAGCTCATTAGGGTTAGTAATTAACAGTATGTAGACAGATGCAACATCAAGACTTTAAATTAAATGTCTGTATCTACCAGAAATAGAAGAGAGAAAAAAAAAAAACGCATTGAAGATCACATAACACATTGATAAGATGACACTTGAGTTATGCACATGTGATGCTAGTAAGGTCTGTGAGTGGTTTTTTCTTTTAGTGTCTAAAATGGATAGCAAAGTTGCTATTTGCAATGATTGCTTAGGGTCAGTCCAGTAACACAATGCCAATGAAGTGCTTTCCTTTAACAATGCAAAGTGAAGTGTCCACCTCAACAGCCACAATTTAAAAAAAATTTATGTAACAACAACAACAATAATAATAATAATAATAATAATAATAATAAATAGTCCACTGATATTAGCAATCAAAGAAAATTACATCACCATCCCAAATAAAACTTTAACAAAACATGCCAACATTATGGTCTAACAATAAAACAGCTTGTCAGCGTTCAGTTTTTTTTGCAACAGCACAGCAGTAACCATTTAACACTTGCCACTGTCAACATTTATTTTACTAGTGTTTGGGCAAAAAACTTCAGATGTAAACATTTTAACATGGAAACAATTGTTCGTCTTTAAAAGTCCACAAAATATACATTCATCCTGCATTCCCAACTTGGATGATCTGATATCCTCGTGTTGGTGTTGTTCCCAGACCATCATGAAAATGTTGTCACATTGTTGTGACGTTATTCTTTTGCGCGCCAAGCCATTCGTGCATTTATGAAATTCCAATGTTGCAAGGACAATATCAATTCTGCTTACTGTTTATTAAAGGGTTACGGTTAGGGTTAGGGTCAGTTGATCGGCGGACAGAGGCGGTTTCACGCAGCTTAAGTACAGTTTTTTGTTTTACACCGGTTTTTCCCGAAGTCGCAAAAGTATGACGTCACAACATTCTGATTGGTCACTTGCAATGTTGATCCTGGAACAACATTTAGTATGATGATCTGGGAACAACACCAACACGAGGATATCAGATCAACCTCCTAACTTACCCTTATTTTTAGTATGTATTGCAATTACCTTTACAATGCACACAATGTAACACAAACTGAATATGAACATATTTCCACCTCATAACAATATGCCTTGAACGCTAATATACACACCACCCTTCAACATTTCTGGTGCAGTATCATCTCTCAATTAAATCCTTTAAATCTCAATACTTTTGATTGTCTCTTACTAGCCCCCCACAACAGTAAAATCTCTCAAATTGTAGTAGTTTACAAACTTTTCAAAATGTTCTAAATTTCTCTTAAATGTAATTTTCCCGTTATCTGTCATTTACAAATTACCATTTTATTCCCATTCAGCCTCCGAAAAACTTCTGTCCATCTGACAGAACATTCATCATCCAAATTAAAGGTTGGCTTATTCATTCAGTGTATTCTTGAGCAACTGTACCTTGGTCAAGAGTATGCTGACATACAGATGAAGGAAGAGCTTCTGAAGTACTTCAAAGAAAGCTTTCAGTCTTGAGGTTAACTGAGATTCAGTGCATATATCCCACCCATTAAGAGTGCACATGCAGAGGCCAGGTCTTCCAGGTCATGCAGGACACACTAGATGGTTATACCCACATCGGCTGGAGGAGTGCTGGCATCAGCTCTTTCGATGGTAAAGATAGCAAGGGTAATTTGTTCCAGCTCCCTCTGAACAGCTGTAGCTTAGACACAAAAACATAGAAAAATGGCATCCAGTTTTAAAAAAAGAAAGAAAAAGGGCCAAAGCTACCCTTTAATGACGTAAACACAATATTAGGAACATGCACCCCAGTGTGCCACTATTTCAGACTACAGATTCAACGATAAATATAAATAGTTTGGGTATACAAGATTTCCCAAAACATTTAAACAGGTTCCATGCAAATTACAACAACATGCAACAACATTAGTTATTCAAAATTTGGTTTAATACAGATAAAAAACTAAACTAAAATTACCAACCAATTATTCTTTGAAGAGGATGCTTGGGTCTTCATTCAGGTAAAAAGGTAGTGCCCTGAGGACACACTCCCTCCCCTTTTCAATACTTTCCTTCTGTAGAGAGTGGCAGAGATACAGGAAGAGAAAACAGATATACTTTAGGATGACAGAAACTCACATTATACGCAAAATGAATGACATATCCACTGCACAGATAGACATGTACACAAGACCAACTAATCATCACATGGACATGAATAGTTAACCTGTTGGGCAGGGTTTCCACCACATTATATATGTCCATAATGGAGGTAAAGACAAACTAATACATCATCTTTTTTGCATTCAAAACATAACATAAAAACATTCACTTCTGGTTTAACCTAAATCAAGGGATCAGATTTTACATATGTTTAGGTAATTTAAATTTTCCAACGTTTTGAGTACCAAACTTTGTCTTGCTTAATATAAATGTAAGTGCACTGTGCAGCTACCATACACTAGCTGTTTAAATTTGAAAATGATCTTATTAGCCATAATATTTTGCTACCAACAGAATAACGCACCTGTGTGGCTGGGGCCAAAGTTTGTCTAATTTTCTTCCCTGCAACGCCTCCTTTTTTCTTGAAGACTTTTATGAGCTGGTCAGTGTATTGGTCAAGTTGTGTAAAAAGCCTTGGAACATGTGCAGCAGTAGTAATCCTCACATATTCTGCTTCCACCTGAAAATATGTCAACAAACACAACATACTGTACTGTAAATATACATACTATATGTACACATATACAAACTAAAACTAATGTAGTAAGACCTCATTAAAGCTATAATTTTAACACAAACATTTACACAAAATGCTAATGGAGCCATTACAGCTTTTATTGTTATTTATCAAGTTCCAAAAAATATTGATCACAGCTGATCTGAAAAGAATTTCATGCCTCAGGCCCTTGAACTGCAACCTTTACCATGGTTCAGATGTGGAGAAGAAATAACAGGGGCATGGGATGGGTCACAAAAGAAAACTTAATTTATAAAACAGTTTTGTTTTTAAAAGTATAACAGTTCACATACCACATACAAGCTCAGCAATACCACATACACCACATCAGTATAGGAGGGAGCAGGTAAAGGCAGGATCTGAGATTTATAAAGTAAAACAAGAAATTCATTACTTAATTTCAAGAAGCAAATTATTGTTTGAATTACAACTAAATAAAATACTACTCAGAAGAAAAGCAAGAGATTGACAATGCCATGTGCTAACTTTCTATAGAAGCAAATATCACCAGGTCTGTCGACCTCCATTGTCTGTCCACTCATATGTCTTGAATAATTTTATTTAAAAAATTAGGTGTGTACTTTCACAAACTGTAATTTATAACTACATTGATATGTATAACTCCGCTAGGAAACATGCTGTATTTACAGACCATTTTTACATAATACAGATTACTGATAGAGCAGAACAATGGTGTCACAGTGGCTTTCGCCCTTGACTTTTTGGATTTTAAATGTCACTTTATGCTATCCTTGCTATCCTATTCGATATTTCCGACTCTCGGATTACAGAAAAGGAATCCCAAGAAAGCAAATGGAAAAATAACCCCTTGAAAGAATAACCCCATGAACCCCTGTAGCTAATCCCTTAATAAAACAAAAAACAATAAAAATGTTTCTTACACAGTCCACAAAATAAGCATGTCCAGGACCCAGTAAAACTAATGTAAAACAAGCGCACGCAAACGATATAACATGTCTTGTAAGACAAACGCAAAATATAACCATGCTGGACATATAGATACTACACAACATAGTCAAAGAAAAAAAGTGGTCTTACCTCTCAAAGAAACAGTAGCTTGGCGCCAAAACAGCCCTTTTCAGTTAAATTTGAAGTCTTGTGCATGAGCAGGCACAAGCCGTGAAACCTTCTTGTTCTGCGCGGTTTCATTACAACTGTTTTTGCATTACTGCCACCTTGTGGATATACAAGGTATATCGATCCTAATTGACTTAACTTAAATGTTATGCGATCAAGTAACACATTAGTATTATGTACGTTGAATAATAGACACAATTACGTAGACTTGATTAGAAAAACACATGTTAACTTAACAAAAACATATATTTTAAGTAAAATGAAAATAAATAATTAATATACACTGAACAATCCACCTCATTCATTTTTTTGAGTGTAGGTTATCACCCTCATTAAGGTAAAATAAGAGAAATGCACTTTATTTAACCCGAAAAGTTAAACTTCTCTGGTTATACCAAGTAAAAATGTTATTTAAACACTAGAAATACATAACAAATAGCTTAAATAAGTTATTATAAGACTCAAACACATTTTGCTGCTCCATAAAGATTTTTGGTGTCAAGAATTGCTTAAAATTAGCTCTGTGGAGTTTGCCATCCCCTGTTCTACATCAAAACATCTTTAGTATATTTGACTTGAGATTGTGATTCCAGTTTTAAATTTTAATCTGTATTTAAAAAGCCTTTATTAAACTTCTTTTTTTCTTTTGTAGCCTTTGGTGAGACAGTCAGGATTTGATTAAAGTCGAAGCATTTTTATATGAGATATTCTCATTATTACCAAACTATATAGCATGACCAAAACCAACAAAACCTCAAGGTAACATCGCAACTTAACAACCACAAAATGTTTTATTTTTGATGTCATGAAGTTAATTAAACTCATTTCACTTCAGTGACCGCATCGCTATGGGGTATGTATTAGTGTCTGTGTGAATGGATGGATTCACTCGAGGGTTAATGAGATAGACACACGCACACGCATAAACACACACACCCATGTCACATTTGTTAAAGCATTCACCTTAAAGTAATTTCAAGTCAAAGCAGTTTGTTAGCTTTTTAATTTTTAAATGTAACTTGGTAATTTCATGACCCAAACATGAAGGTTTTACATTTTTCTAAAAATCAGATGATCTCAAAACAAAGACCAGTTCTTTCAAAGTCAGGCGACGCACCTTTTTTTGGCAGAGTGATTGTGAGTAGCAATGGAGCAGAAAATAATAATGAGTTCATCAAGGGGTAAAGGTTATTTTTAATTACACATGATTTTAGTAAATTAGTTAAGCAGATAGACCTTATGCATGTCCTGGGAATTACCTTGTTGATGGACATCCAGAATGTTTATAAATAAATTAACAATATGGTGTGCAACACCTGAAAAGCAAATGTTAAAAACTGAAATATACATAAGTATTAATTATTTACAGTAAATGACAAACAACAGGATCATTAAATTTCCCTCTTTAGCCATCAGATTTTCATGGAGCTTCTGTGCTCTTTGACAAACACCACATTTTTCCATCCCAGATAAAAAATTCTGACTATTTACATTCATATTTATGATCTGGTCATCTGGTCTGCATACTATATTTATGGGGGGGAGTATTATGCAGGGCTGAAGAGTTTTTTTTTTTTTTTTACATGTCTGCAGCAACACACACACACACTTTGTCATATACAGTTTGCGCACATTGTGAGGCTTGAATATGTTAACAAATCCCTTCTCCTCTTCAAGTTTCAATAATTTACTTTTGTCCCTACATATTTTATAACTTCAATCTCAATTGAACCTGGATCTATCAAAACGTATTAAAATTCAAGCAGGCTGAACGAATCCTTTCCATCTTTGTCGACGTCCTCCTTAAAAAATTAATATGCAAACAAAGAGAAGAAGAAGAAGATTACCTTTTTTATAGTCTAACTGACCTGGGTACAGGTGATGCAAACACGGCTGGAGTGTTTGGTTTAAAAGGTGCAGCCATGGTTCACAGTTTATAACAGAAGAGATGCTAAATTTAAAACACACACACACACACACACTGGCCAAGCCTTTAAACAAATGATGAAAGACCATCTGTTTGTCACTCAATGTAACAGCACCCCTAATCAGCCAAGTCTCAGTAGAATTTAAGGTAGCACTTCCGTGCTACCTTCACTTTTCAATTGCAGAGGTTTTCACTGGTGCAGAACAAATTAAATTTCACAAAACTGATTTTTGTGAAATTTAATTTATGACCAGGCTGAATGTTGGAAAATGTTTTTGTAGACATGGAATCACTGAATATAAAACAAATAATGAAGCAGTCTAAAAGTTTCAGATGTTCAATTTTACTGATGAGTAATAATTTTAAAAAATGTTGTTATTTGGTGCTTCGGTTTCCAAATGTCTCTTGTCATTTTCAGGTTACATTCATTCACATTTCCTGAACAGCAGATGAGTGTGTGTCATTTTATCTATCTTAGCATTGATTACTTTGCGTCCAAACAGCAAGTTGCCTTCATTTGCGGCTATAAGAACAGTAGACTTTAGTACTATTTTGACATGCTGAATAACGAGAAAAACAATATTTCTCTCAATGGAGGTTGGAACTTTTAGAGGTGGCAACAATAACATGAACCAAAATTTTGTATTTAAACAGGAGCTTGGAAGGTTGTGTCCGCCCTTGAAAAAAAAGTAACTTTTTTTTTGGAGTGGGGCAGAAGTCAAACTTTCGGGTTATTATCTCTTTGTTTTTTTCATGGCGGAAAGATGCTTCCCTACTAAAGTGACTGTTTTTAAAAAGGGAACGATAAACACAATGGAAAATATATTCTAGAACTAGCTGCTTCTCCCATTTCAATATTAAAATGAAGCAGAAGAGAACAAGATCAGTGTTTGCTGTGTTGGTGTACCCGAGAACATCGACTAGGATAATAAAAACACACCTTAGTGAGGAACATTTGACAAATTTTAAACAAAACAGCTGATACAGTCACCACAAAGATACTTTTTTTTTTAAAATCAGGGATTGAGTTATCATATATTTTCATCTCTTACAGTGTATTTGTTTAATTTAGGTGTAACAAAACTGGTATTAATCTGCTGTGTTGTTTCCAAATGATGCTTATGATTCATCTCATTCTCATTAAAGAAACAGCTGGACAATGTAGGAAGGATTCTGTTCTTTTTTTAATAATCAGAGTGTGTATGATAAGGGTTGTTTAACAATTTGCCAACACAGACACACACAAACACACTACATAAACTGCTTATGCCCGTACACAGTTGGCACACTACAGTATCACGGTTTACACATGTATTCAATGAATGAACACATTTTCAATAAACTTGAGTGAATTTCATACTCATGCATGTGTGCACTCCTACTGTACACACACACACACAACCTGTCTCCCTCACTGACTACCACTGAGCCCTCCCTGCTCCACTTTTTTTGTATCTGTCATCCAGGAGCATGTCAGTGTTTAACCCCCTCCCACGCTGTGACACACACACACATATGCACACATGCAGCCATTTTCCTTTACAAAAAAAAAACTGCACAAAGTCACTCAAACATTTTTTTTTACCCTTCTTTCTGTGTTAAAACACACATACACAAACCAGGACACTAGTTTAGACAGACACAGACAGCTGGAGCAGGTATTATAAGTACCTTTCCATTCCTTCTCTTTCCCTTGTTATGCCATTACTGAAGCTGATAGAGTCGGAGCTGTCGTTTTCAGCTTGTGTGTGTGGCCACGTATATGTGTGTGCATGTGTTGAGAGGTGTCACAGGCTCGCTGCATATTTGCTTTTGGCTCGCAGAAATCATTTAGTTGTCCGGTCAAAAAGGGCATCTGCCATCCAGCCACTCTCCTTTTCTCCGCAGGAGAGCACTCACAACAGTTTAAGAGGCTGCGGGGTTTCTTCCTCATGACTGCATCCAGCATTTAGGCTGCTCTTGGATATTTAAATACTAGAGTGTTGCAACCATAGCTCAAAATAAGAAGGTTTAAAAATTTTAAGCCTAAACTTGCACTTTCCTTGTGAGTTGGGCTGAGGAGATGCTCAGGCTTTTTTTTAATCCCTGTGGTGTTTATGGAAGAAATAGTGATGTGGTCTAGCAAGTGGCGAAACTAGAGTGTCAGCTGCAGTCAGCGATTATCTCTCAGTAATCACTGCTCTGTTATATTTCAAAGTATCAAGTCATGTGTTTTCTTTGTCCTTTTGTTGTGTCAGGATGTGTAAGATATATTTATGTTGCAAAGATGTGAAGAAAACAAATCAACTCTACTCTGCAGGTGATTGAAAAAATAAATAACACGAATTTTTCTCTATGCATTCACACTTAAAAAATCAACATGTCCTTGGTGTGTCCTTCAAATCCTTCACTTTGACACATCCAAAATGTGTTAATTTTCACAGTTGAATGTTGGTTAAGGTAACATAAAATGCTTTGGACCATGATGAAAATGGCAGGCATCTCACATGTGTAATAGCTTTATGGGGCATGTGATAGTCTGCATACACGGGGGCCAAGGTGCCTGCAATAGGGACAAGTGCTTGGCCAATTTGCAGCGTGTTTATTTATGTGTGTGGGTGTAAGAGTAAATATCAGTACACCTTCCTAAACCAAGACTGGCCATAGAACAATCAAATAAGCTCACAGTTGTCTGGGGGAATTAAAAATGCGCTATGCGTAAAAGAATTAGCGGAACATATATGATAAGGACGCAGAAACATGGCACTAGACAGATTAGGAATAAGACGCACAGGAGCCAGTGGAGATAATCCCGTTATCTCGTTGAACGTAAAATGCCAATGTGAAGCATCCTCGGAGATCAGGATGAACTGAACATGAACTAATGCTGCGGATATACGGCAGGAGGAGTGGGGGCAATCAATACTGGGAAACTGAGGTAAACACTGTTATTCCTGACCTTAAGGAACATCCACGCAGTTTACCGCAATGTCACTGACGGTCTCCGTACTCCACTCATTGCGTGTTCCGTTTGACACCAGTTCGATGTCCCCCCCGCTAATGACATTGTTTCACCTTTGAGAATTCCCCATCAGTACCAAGAGCGCGTCTCCAATACATAAGAGATTATTGATGAATGGTCCCTGTCAAGTTGAGGAGAAAGGAAGCCGGGATTCTGCTCATTAAAGGCTCGGGATAACCGGGTGCCTGTGGAGACACACGCCGGTCATCACCTTTTAACCAGAGCGCATTTAACATTACGCGCGACAGGAATGCGCGCGTGTACACACGCAGACACGGACACAAGAGATACACAGATAACCACGAATTAAAAAAGCAAAAATACAACACGAGTATAACTCAAATGACAAAAAGGAAGACAAGCAGACTTACAAAATGACCCTGGGCTCTGTTGGTTCCTCTGTGCGACCCATTGTGATATTTCCGTTACTCCGTTTTAACGGAATCCTCAAATGCCGTGGTCGCAGTCCACGTCTCTGCAAATGTACCAAAGGATCACATAGAGAATGAGGAGAATGGCGAAGATGAAGAGCGCTACTAGGATGGCCTTGGTCACCGGAGAGATGAACGACTGCATGTCAGGAGCAGAGCCGGGCAGAGCGGCGTGGAGCTCCGCGTCCGTCCGTACTCAGTCTGCTATCTCTCTCGCTCTCCTCCTCTCCTCTCCGCCGCTCGGGTGGCAACTGTTGAGGATGGAGCCTGGGGCTTTGCCGTGCTCAAGTACACACATTTATAACCTGACGCGCATGCACACGCACTCCGCCACGCGAATAGCCTCTCTACCGGCGATCTGGGCGCGCAACGCGTGGGGGCTTCCCTTGCTAGAAGCGGCACAGCAGTGGGTTGTATTTCCTCGGATCCACACTCCCTCACTGCCTGTCGCACATCAGAAGACGCAGCGACAGGTGAGACTGGACTGATAACACCCGCGCTTCCTGCAAAGAGGACGGCAAAAAACAACAACAACAAAAAAAACACTTGAAATTCACCAATACAATACAATAAAATAAAAGCCCGCACAGATGTTTCCAGACACAGAATGGAAAAGTGCTAAGTTGCGCGTCGAGCTGCTGCACTTGTCGGCAAACAGGTTGATTAGTATTCCTCACAGCGGCGTGTGTGAGTGTGCATGCGTATGTGTGAGATGGCTGGGGATGACAGGCTATCATCTTATCACGACCCTTCGAACCCCCTTTTTGGCCAAGCTGTCAGTCCAAGGATTAAAATATAATTCTACATTTTTAATGTTTCCATTTCCACCTGATGCGCGCTTTATTCCTATTTTGTTGTATTACTAATCAGACTAGCCTAAGCGGTTGGTACCTCTTGCGCATCTTTTTATAAGTATTAATCCTATAATAAAAAGAAGATGGTGTGCAAATGCCATCAAAAACTCTTGTCACGTATACTCCATCTGGGCTAATTAAGACAAGGTCGTAACTGATAAGGCTAGAGGATATGCGCCTTTCCTCACATAAAATGCAAGATATCCATGTTTAAACCTATATGACCGATATACGTTAAGAAATTGGGAGTCTGTTTTATTCAGAAAATACAAACACTACATGACAGAAGAGATGACTGCATTAAACAGCTTTTTAATGTGAGCAACAGTTAATAACCCCCGAAAAAGGTCGTGTATTTCTGCATGATATTCCTATCAGATCAGCACGGTTACCCACCACCCAAGCGATTCAAAGACATTAAATCACTGAAAAAAACGCGCGCTTATTTTAAGTTGCCATTTCCAAAAACGGTGCAAAACAATAATGGGATCAAAGTCTAGAAATAACTGGGCTATTAAGGCACCACTGATGAACATTTAGGCTGCAGAAGTAGGGCACCGAAAGGACGTTATCAGTTGCATGATGAGAAGCGCAGCGTTCACCTCGAATACCACCGTGCACCACTAGATGGCGACAGATTTAAATTTCCATGTCCTGATGATGGTGTATTTGATTATTCCGCACACCATCACTGCACTGTAGTCTTGGATAAGAATCATGACAGCTAAACGGGCTTAATACGCGTAGGTAAGGAGAAATAAAATTAAGTTTTCAATTATTTTCATATCAAATATGCACTACTCACGCGTATTATTGTTTGTCGTGGTAGAGAACAAGGTGGTTAGCGAACGTTAGCTTGTGAAGATTGTGGCCTATTTAGCAGAGTGGCTGAGGAAGCTAAAGCCAGTTATCACTGCTAATAAGTAAGGGAAAGTTGTGTTATGTGTCACATGTGTCGTTTAGTGTGAGCTTAAATTTGCTGTTGAATGCCACATATAAGGAGGTACCGCAGCTGTGAAGATGCAGTTGCAAACGAATGTTATATCAAAAGAGAAAGACCAATGTTTGCAGCACATTGCTAGTGGTTAGCTCACTAGCTTCAAATAGGCCGTAAATGCTCGCGAAGTAGGTGCGTGCATATTGGAACTTCCGTTCTGGGCCTTCAAAGTAAAGTCCCAAGTAATGCGCTTTATATTGCAAGGTTGCGGAAAAATACGAGTTCGTAAGGTTCAGACGAACTACACGGTTTGTTTTTCAATGAGAATGGTAAATACTTAAAAGCCTGTTCCGGTATTGTTTACTTAAAGCGTTGAGGAAGCTTTTAATTTGAAGACGCCGTCGCCTGTCTTCCTGTGTTTTCTCCTGCTGTTGTTATGAATGTTTTTGAGGTTTGACGAGCGTAGCAAGCTAGCTTGCTGCCTATCTAGCAAGCGACTTAAAGCCACTTAACCAAAGCGACACAGAGGGTGCGTTTGCATATGGTACTAAGTGGCTGTCAGCGTGTGTTAAAACCCTGACAGATATTTACCGGCCCCGCTGTTTCATTGTTCAGTTTGTGTTAGGAACAGCGTCAAACCTGTAACCAAAGTGCAGCGGTAGCTAGCTTTTTGCCAGGTTGAGCTCAAGTGATTGTCACGTTAGTCAGCCATCTAATCAGAGTGCAATGTAACTCCGAATATAGGCAACATCGGCGTAATACAACAGTATAATGTACTGTGGTGGCTGATTGAAATAATCTATTCTCGATATGTAGCTGTGTTTGTAAGAAATATGCCTATCTTATGGTTTGACGGTGTAGGTTTATCACTTTACATATACTTGTAGTTCTTTTAAAACATTAGAAAACAGAGTTTAGAGTATATTAGAATATATACAATCATAACTGCTACACTTGCATGAAGGCAAAAAAAAAATGGAGGAAGAAGGGCAGAATGCAAGCGTACCTGTGCACGTCAAAACACAAGCATGTAAACATACAGACGGCGGCATGCTTCATGTGTTCACATGCTCAGAAACAAAAGAGACTGAAAATAAGCACAACAACTTTGAACTGAGACGCCAAACTGGCCAATTTCTACAGATCAGTAAAGATACAGCTTATCTGACTTGGTATGCAAGACTTTTCTTTATGTTTTTAGATTTAAATAGTCTATTGTTCGTGGTGTAGTGTAAATCTCTCTTCTCATGGTTTCATAGTTTCACTCCGCAATTGGTAATCGTTTTTTAAGGTAGTCAGACCCCGACCCCCCCCCCCCCCACACACACACACACACACACACACACACACACACGCACACACACCAGAGGTGTGGACTCGAGTCACATGACTTGGACTCGAGTCAGACTCGAGTCATTAATTTTATGACTTTAGACTTGACTTGAAAAAATGTTCTAAGACTTGTGACTTGACTTGGACTTTTACACCAATGACTTGGGACTTGAATTGGACTTGAACCGGTTTACTTGAAAAGACTTGATATTTTACCCCAAATATAAAATTTAACATGCATATTATATAGAGATTGAAAATGTGACGTCATTCACGGGTAGAACCGCAAAGGATTCTGGGAACTCGTGGCAAGCGGTACTAGCGCACGCAGGCTTTCAATTAAAATCAGTTATACAGCGATAAAAAGAAACACAAAAATGTCAAGAAGCCGTTGTATTATTAACTGCAATAGCCGGTCGCATGACAGCCACGGGAAACCGACGGGTAAAGAGATCGGTTGTTATCGGATTACGTCGTTGAAGAGAAATTGTTCAAGCCATGTTTCCGAAGTAACAAAGATGCGACGGATGGCCTGGATTGCAGCCATTCAAAGATCAAATATAACGTCCCAGAACCCTCCAGCTCACAGGTTAGTCTGCTCCAAGCATTTACACGAAGGTCAGTGTTTTTTAGTAGTTAATACGTCATTTTCATAACATAATTGGTGATATAGGTTACAAGCAAGTCTGGTGCTGAACAGAAATTGTCGCGCTATGCTCCTTTATTTATTGTGCATAAATAGTGAATTGTCCTGACTCAATATTGCGTTTCGCTTCTGTTATTATGGTACACTGACAAAAACATATGCTTTTATTCACAGGATAAAACAGGTTTTTTGTATCACTAATTGCCCAGTACGATTACAGCATACAATATTGTTGTCACTGCTACATTTCTGTGATGCTACCAGAAATTATTTCCACTACTAATTAATTACCGTTGAGCTCAAAGGTCCTATTAATAAACGGTTAAGGAATGTATATTTATGACAACGATTTGTGAGACTGGTAAACTTATGATACGTACGATGGTCTTTCGTTCGACACGGTGCATTTCAAGGTCCTGCACCCATCCGTCGGTAAACTGTACCTGGGCTTGTTGCAGTGACCGGAAGTTACTAAACTTCATGAGTGTGTGCACTCACTCCAAGAACCGTATGATTATAAATATGCATATAAATATGCTAAGATGAGATAGCTGACTTCATCTAACTAGCAAATGTTGTCCAGGCTACGTTGGTGATACAGTTTTTTTTTTAATGTGTATGATATTTTTGTCATGCGATTTTAAAGCCGGTCCTACAACCGCATCCAAGAATAACATGCAGCTTATCTCAGAACTGTCGGTGAAAATTATTCTTGGAGCTAGGTTTAATTGAGCTGCATTTTAAAGAGGTGCAATTTCACAATTTGTGTATATTTTCTAAGTTCACTATTTTGTCATGTGTTGAGAAAAACACAGATTTTAAAATTACATGGTCTAATATTTACATTTAGCATATAACTGCAACATTATTTTTTCGTTTTTTTTTTTTTTAAAGACTCGAAAGGACTTGAAATTCAAAGTTTCAGACTTGTGACTTGACTCGGACTTTTACACCAGTGACTTGAGACTCGACTCTGACTTGCCTGACATTACTTGAGACTTGACTTGAGACTTGAGGATAAAGACTTGAGACTTACTTGAGACTTGCAAAACAATGACTTGGTCCCACCTCTGACACACACACACAATCACAATCGCTCTTCTTAATTAAATTTAAGGTCATAAGTCTTAAATTTGGTGAGGTAGCTGTTACTTTTAAAGAGCTTGGTTAGGCGTGTGTGTGTTTTTTAGTGAATAAAAACCAGTGGGATCTGAAATATAAGTGACTATGTAGAACAACAGTCTTGCTACCTATCCTCAGGCTTAATATGCAAAAATGTTTTTTAAATTAATGTTGATTTTTTTTGGATCATTCCTAATAGTGAACTTATGTCTGATTCATAAAAGATGCTTAACACAAAAAGCCTTGCTTAAGCAGTTTCTAATAAACCCATAAATAACTCATTTTCTTCTGTAATCTATGAAACTGAAGTCAGCTTAAATTACCAGCAGTGGCCTGGGGGGGTCTCCTATTACAAATATCAGAGATAGCCGTGAAGCAAAAGGTAAAAGCAAACTCTTTGGAGAACAGGCTCATAGTGGTGGTTAAGGAGAGTGAATCCAGACAACAAATATTATCCAGTGGACTAAATAGCAGGTGGAGGAATCCAAACAAGCAGCCTGGAAATGTGTTGCTCCTGCACTGACTGGGGTTGGATAGAATTACAGAACTGTAAAGTACACCAGTGGCTTTGAAAATCGCTCCAGTCTAGACTTAAGATTTGAGATATGGTCACTTCTGTGCGTGGTAAGGTTTTGTTTTTAACAGGTTTTTCTCTTTAAGCATACTTAAGATTGTTTTATATGTTTTATAAATGGGGCCCTAAAGCTCGTTTTGTTGGTTGCCAGGCTTCATACCACCATGGGTGTTTATTTTTATATTCTTTCATATTTATTTTTGGTTCAGTGTTGTGGGGATTGAAAAGAGCTGCCGATTTGCTCGTTTAAAAATAAGTAACCATGACTTATGGGAAACTCAGTTAAAAGTTACTCACATGCAGCAAGTTCTAATCTGTAAATAGACTTAATCCATGCTTGGGAAAGTGAGCCTTCATGGCCACAAAAGGGATCTTGGTGAATATAATTATTTCATCCATGATAGTTTACAGTTGTATTATGTCCCTTTTTGGGGGAGTTTAAATACATTTTACTCAATTTGTACATTTTACATTTGTTTTTTTGTAACAGTGTTTCTTTGTTTTTATGTTATAGACTCAAGAGCTACTCTATGTAAGATGAACACTGAGGACAAACTGGAAGGCATGCTGCTGAAGTGCAGCAGCGGAGGAATAGACGGAGGAGGGAGAGTTGGCCTGGGCAGCGGAGGAGGACTGGTGGTGATGACACTCGGGGAACGATCGCTGGCTAACCACCCTCTGCTGGCCGAGGATGACGACGACGAAGACGACGACGAGGACTTGACTCGAAGCTCGCTGGTCACTCACGACCTGGTCCCTCCAGAGCAGCTGATGATGCAGGAGGAGATGACGAAGAATAGCGGTGGAGGAGAAGAGGAGGGAGGAGCCGAGGTGGGAGAGCATTTCCCCCTAAAACTCACGAATAAGTTTCCCTGCTTGCTTCATATGCCAGTGAGTTCACGCTGGTTTAGAAGTAGATCAGATTTTGATAAGCTCATTTCTGTGAGTGCATCTACAGTCTCCACTTGATCAGAGTGAGTTTGCTTTTATGCATGTTATGTTGACTTAGCCTGACATTTTGGACTGTTCAGTGCAATCAGTTCTTTTAACACACAAAAAGTACTGTTAGGTAGCTGCTAATACTGCAAACTACTTTCACACTAGTTATTTTTAGATGCCGGAATTTTCTTAAAAATTGGTCAAAAATAGGGAGCTCGCATTAGTGTTTTGTTTTTTTAATGAATGACAGAGATTTTAATTAAAAAATTTTCTGTCACTTTGACCCACTTGTTCATATTCAGAAACAATATATTTGTACACTCTGATCTTCTGAATCAGAATAAACTTGCAGCAAATGTGAACTTTAAAATAGTAATTTCTATTCTAAGAATACAGCATAATGAGGATAATCTGAATTCACCCTCAGGGACAGGTTTAAAGCATTGCTTCTCCTTGGGAACTTTAAGAGCTGGAATTGTATGGTTTGTGTTGTTTGTCTGTCTGTAGTTATTACAGACAGGTTATTTTCAGAAAGCTGAAAAGTGGCTACATACATTTTAAAATGCCAGTCAGAGGATTTGAAAACGCTGTCCCTGGCCACCTGGCAGATGTAATCTCTCAGCCTGTTCTGGGTTGTAAGGGGCTGAGGCTTCCCTCTGGTATTTTATGCCTGAGGCAACTGTATGGTGAGATGCCCTCACATTGGTTGATTATGCTCTGCTTGCCCAGTTGCACCTGTCTGACCTGGATAAAGTGGTAGCTGGCTGGGTGGCCCTTAAAGTAGGTCATGTGCGATATTCAATGTATAAATGACTATGGTCCTACTTTTACAGTTGAGCATCAAGCAGGAGCTGAAGTTGTCTGAGCCAGCGGTCTATATAAAGAAAGACAAAAAGGCAATCAAGGATCTGACAATGTGTCCCAAGAAGAAAAAAAGGAAGCAGCGATCACCAGCAAAGGTGAATTCCATCTGTGGAATTTTTATATTTTTAAAATACCAGGGACAGTTGTGAAAATTCAACACTACATGTGTTCTTTTTTACCCCCTTTGTAGATTCTCAGCATCAATGACGATGGCTCATTGGGCATACCAAACCCCAAGTGTCACGTCTGTACTCACTGTAATGCTGCGTTCAGAACCAACTACCATCTACAGAGGCATGTCTTCATTCACACTGGTATGAATAAGCCTGGCATGTATACAAATATGTAAAACATGTTGCTGTGAAATTAGATATGTTGACAGTAGGGGATCTTTTAGTCATCAAAGGAAGCTAAAAACTAAAAACAACTGGTTTTCATATATGTTACTGAAAACCTAGGTGAGAAGCCGTTTCAGTGCAGCCAGTGTGACATGCGCTTTATTCAGAAGTATCTTCTCCAGAGACATGAGAAGATCCACACCGGTGAGTAACAAACAGTTTGGTAAAATTCTCAATTGTTTTTATAATTATTGCTATGTTAGCCTGAACTTTTTTCTTTTTAAATACTTGTCTCTAGGTGAGAAGCCTTTTCGCTGTGATGAGTGTGGGATGAGGTTCATCCAGAAGTACCACATGGAGAGGCACAAAAGGACTCACAGTGGAGAGAAGCCCTACCAATGTGACTATTGTCACCAGGTACTATTCTTTTGATTGCTTGTAAATTAGTGTATTCGTAAGGTCCAAAATTGGTAAATATTTTAATTAGAAAGACATGAAAGGTCTATTTCAAACCTTTAGTTCAGTCATTTTGGTTCGGACAAAGGGGAATTAAAATGTGTTGGGGTTTTTTGGTCTTCTGTTCACTAACTTTGAAAAATAAATTTGTGAACTAGTTTTCTTTGGGTTATTTCACAACGACACTGTGGTCCCTTTAAATTGAGCTCTGGCTCATTTTCCCCCTTAGTGCGGTTCATTTGTGCAGATGTCAAGATGTGTGCTCGGCTGCTGACAACCACACCGAGACCCTTTGAAAAGGGTGGTCAGTGGGAGGTTCTAGCTAAATACATTCTTTGCATTCTGGGATGTGGCAGAGTACACAATCTGTACAATATTGCCATTTCCATGCAACCCAAACTTCAGGTGGATTTCAAAACAGTATAATAGGGATGACAACTTGACCATCTCGTATAATCATGGCTTTAGGAGTAAATTTTCAGTGTAGTCCAGTTGTCCAGACCTTAAGCACCTTCCTGTGTTTCTGGCCAGTAAGTGGACTGATCATTCTCACGTAGTTTTTAGTATCGCGTTTTAGTTAATTTGGAGCTAGCTTGTAATTTTCTTTGAAAAGAAAGCAGAATATGTGAACATATCAAACTCATCAGTTGAACAGATGAACTACAAGTGTGAAGATCTCCTGTGTGTGGATGTATTTGTGTATTTGAATAGTTTGTGGTACAGTGGTTGGCTGTAATATAAAACATGTACGAATATGTGTTGAAAAAGGATGAGGATTGTAAAGCGCTTTCAGTGGTCAGTAAGACTATAAATGCACTGTGTAAACGCCACCCTATTTCAAGAAAACACAGGTAGAGACAGGATGATCTTCTGTCTTTTATTTTGACTCTGTGAACTGACTTATCACAAAAGAATACAAACACTAAATATTGCAGTGTAAACTGTCATTGATTGCTTAGTCAGGCTAAAATTATTTGCTGACATGTTAACAATTTGCTTATAATGATAGGAATGCCTGCTAAACAGTTATTACACAAGATATTTTTTAAGTAGTTCAGCTTCTGTGAATTTGTTGAGTGCATTAAACCTCTAAATACTGTGTTTAAGACCTTTAGACTAAAAAGAGTCTGCTTAAAACTTAGTCTGGTTAAATGGTGTTTTTGGCATTCAGCTTTTTTTGCCGTCCTAAAAAGATTGTGTGATTAAAAACACATTTGGTGTGAAAACACTGTCACTAGTGCTCATATTAAAGATCGTTATGGCTGTAGAGAGTAGACAGGAAGAGTAAAATTGTGAACTCAATATTAGAGCCAGTAATGAAGGTTCATGTATAAAATAAATGCATTGTGTCCTCTTTCTGCAGTACTTTTCCAGAACAGACCGGGTTTTAAAGCACAGAAGAATGTGTCACGAGAACAGAGAGCGAAAGGCGAACAAGACTGCCGGTAAAGTCGGACCTTTACGTGAAGCAGACTCTTTAGGGCCCCCCTTTGTTGCCAAAGAGTGCTCACTGCCCAAGAAAAAGCGCCAAAAGTGTACAGACAAGAGTTCAGGAGCTTCCACTACTGCCCAGACAGAAGGGCACACTTTTACCGTGGTAGAAACAGAAGAGAAAGAGGAGCAAAAGGGAAGTCTTTCTCTATATGCTGTGTCCTCCAAAGTCAAACATGAGTACGTGATTGCTGACTACTCTGTGGACCTTCCTGAAGAAACGGCTAACCAACACCAAGATGGCGACGTCTCTTCGGAAGAAACAACTTCTCCTAAGCTACTTCTGAAGAAAGTCCGCAAGCGGAGTCTTAAGCAGTCGACTGAACAAACTCCTCCTTGCTTGTCCACTTTACCCTCCTTTGAGGAAAATACTAAGGTGGCACAGTACACCTTTGAGATCGTGGACAAGCAAGGCCTCTTAGACGTAGAAGGCAACAGTGAACTCGAATCAGTTGAAACTCTTCAAGGAGGACAAACAAAACCAGCAGCCAGCAGCACAAACTATGACGACGCGATGCAGTTTCTCAAGAAGAAACGTTACCTTCAAGCTGCAATGGCTAACAACAGCCGGGATTATGGCCTGAACACGAGCAGCATCTCCTCTCAGCCACCTGTTACACAAACTGTGGTGTCAACAGTCATCGACGAAACTGTTCCCGCCACCATCCTGGAGCCCCAACCCATGAACACAGAGATTAAGACTCCTCATGACAAGAATGTTTTGCCTGATGAGGTTCTTCAGACACTGTTGGACCACTACTCCAACAAAGCCAATGGGCAATCAGACATTTCTTTCAGTGTGGCTGACACAGAGGTTACCTCAAGTATATCTATCAATTCTTCCGATGTTTCTGACAGCAGTCCGGTCGAGAGCCTCGGAACATCCAGCGCTCAGGCTCAGCCGCCTGCAGAGAAAGTGAGTCTCTTGCAAGAATACTCCAAATTTCTCCAGCAAGCACTGGAGAGGACCAGCCAGAATGACAGCTACCTGACCAGCCAGAGCCTCAGCTTGGTCTCTGAAAACCCCACATTAGCTGGACAGCCTCTGTTCTCCACAGAGAAACAGTTTCCTTCCCCCAGCAGGTTCAAATCAGGGATGAGCTCTCCACTAAGGTCCACCTTAGAGAAACCTCACTATGGGTTGCTGGTCGGGGACTCCCAGCACTCGTTTTCCTTTTCAGGCGACGAGACCACCCCTCCCTCTGCGGTGTCCCCAGCTGAGGAGGACTTTCTGGAGCAGGTCTCTCCCTCAAAAAAGACTGACTCTTCACAAGGGATACTACAGACTTTTCAAATAAGCTCCTTTGAACAGAACTTCAAATCTCATTTCCAGACGTCAAGATCTGCAGCCTCCTCGCAGTTTACGGTTGCCAACGGACAAGTGAGTGTTCGAGGACACAGCACAGAATTCTCAGAGTTCCCTTTAGTCCGAGTCACTGAGACCAGGTCTCAACTGAACTCATCCCCTGACGTTTCGACCAGTGAATCGTTTGGCTGAAGAAATGGAGGCGGGAGCGTTCATTTCTGTTCATCATTTCTGTGGCACTTTATCTCGTCTTTCCTGTGTTTTTGCCAAATCAAATCCCACTGCAAACGAGGGGTCTTTCTTTTTTTTTTTTTTTCTTTGTGTAAAGCAGTTATAATTTTGTGCTTTTACGTTCTAAACTTCTTAAACAGGAATACTGAAAAATGATAATCATACTATAATTAGCATTTCCCCTTTTGGAAAAAAAAGTCAAACTTCCTCCAGAATGTACATTATGAGATTAAGCGACCAAAGTGTAATGCAGGAGATTAATATTCTCTAATTCCATTGCCATTATTTTTAATGTTTGTGTCAATCATTTCGCCTTGCACACTTAATGATCAAGTCACACTTGCTGCTTAATGCAATATTTAGACTTATTAAAATGTAGTTTGCATCTATGTACACTCCCCCCCTGAGTTTTTCAACTGCACTGGCGGTTGGGTGGTCCAGAGCTGCACAAACCTACTGTTATTGATACTTTTTCCTTATGAACGCGTTAATTTTTTTCTGCATTTTAAGATCAAAATCTGTGATTCAACTGAGCTGAAATGAATTGGGGCCACATAAGTTTGTCCTGCTCCCGAAAATCATGCCCCCTTCCCCCATGGCGGTGGTAGATTTTTTATTTTTATTTTTAAATTTTTTTTTTCTTTAGCTACTTCCCCTTGCTCTTTGTTTAGTTTTTTTTTTTTTTTCAAAAAATATCACTTAGAGCTTTTTTCTTTATTCCAGCGGTTAAACTGTCTGCTGACATGCACGGTGACACAAAGTTGTGTTACCTATTAAGGGTATTTCTGCAGGATTTATATTAGATTATCACAGTATGTATAAGTCACCTTTTGTTAAGAGATTAGTGAGACTAACCACTTAATTAGTTTAAGTAGAAATTCAAACTAATTCACTTTTTCTTTGATCACTTAAAAGGACGTAGCTCTTATAAGGGAAACAAAATTAAAGTTCATGATCCCTTGTATTCAAGAGAATTTGATTAAAATGAGCAGTTTATTATTTTGTGCCTTCTTTTAAAAGAAATATTACAATTTCCTTTAGTCATTCCTGCACAATGCATTTATTTCTACTTGGTCTACGCTCTAAGGCTACTAGTTCCACTTGCACAATACAGACAAGCACATAAGCTATCAACGTGTTCACACCTTCATACGTTAAGAACTGGGAGCTTTATTTAGTTTTGCCTTTTAATATTGTATTATTTTTAAAATTTTAGCAGAGACATATCACCAAACTTAATAATCAACATATTATCTGTAGTTGGGAGGAGTTAACGTGTCATGGACTCTTCTCCAGTATGTGTGTAAGTGCAGATTTAAGTTGTAGATGTCTAGATTTGCTGATAATCACTGATTTGCTGGAATTTTCTGGTCAGACTCATCTGTACGGGCCTTGTTGAAACCATGCAGTTTTAAACGGGAGTGGCAATGAGTTAAGTCTTTTCTGTACTTCATTACACTGTTGATTGTCGTTCACGTCTTAGGTGCTGTTGTGTTAAACGATGTTTTTATCTTTTTGTTTTTCGTGCACCATCCAGTTTAGGTTTGAAACCAATGTTGAGCTCCCTCTTGTTACAGCTCCTCTGACAATCAGGGACACACAGAACCACGTTAATCATCGAATACTTTATTCTTCCTCAATGATCATTCCCTCTAGAATGTATAGAAGATATCCTGCTGTAAATACATTGTATATTTTTCTGCTCTGAGAAGTACTGTTAGGTTTTATTTTGGTCCATAGAAAGACAAGGCGTGTGCAAGAAACACTTTTGTCAGTGAATTTGGCAAGTTAATTTGTTTTTAAGCATTTATGAGATTCAATAATGAAACGGTCCATCTTCCTGAGAAAATGTGGCTTTTGCAGAAATCTCACCACTGTATCAATATTATATTTTCAGTTTAATTGGTGATTGATCAAAGTGAATTTAGATTTTTGTGAATGTTCATTATGATGGGTTTTACTGTATAACTATCATCCGTATGATATATTAAAATAAAATTCCTTTTCAACATATTTAAAGTAAAAGAAAAATGTTCTTAGTGGTGGAAACAATCCTCCATTCAACAGCTATTAGAGTCTTGAATTTGTGTTAAAATATCACTTAAAAGTTATAGTGTGGTTGAAATACCTCACTAGCTGCCCTTTTTTTTTTTTTTATTGTAAGCAATCTTTAAAAGCACAGTGCAGATAGAAACGATGGTTTTGTAAATTGTACCCCATTTAGTTCTTTGAATTTTGAATTCAGTTAAAGTGGAAACCTATTGGAAATTAATGAAGTATGTGAGCAGTACGATGAATATTTCCTTTTAATTAACTATTGTCAGTAACCTGACCATAAGTGTCCTTGTATAAGCTAGAGAAATCTCATTTGTGTGCGTGTGTGTGTAAAAAGATCAGAATTTTTTGATAAAAAGCTATTTTTGAAACGTCATTTAAAGCACTGATATGTACAGTATATCATATGCAGTCATTCTCGCTACCCTCATTTATCTCTGTATAAGTCGTTTGTGTCAAGGTTTTTCAAATACAGATGGGAATCTGAATTTTTTCTTGATTTTAAAGAATTTGCTTCACAGTAAGGTTGGTCTTACGTTAGGTTTATTCTGCATGGTCTCTGACTTGTTGGGTCAAGTGAACTTGTTTTATGGATAATGTGCAGCTTTAATTGTAGCTGATTATTTTCAGTCAAGTAACCCATATGATTAGACTTTTGCAATATACAATGATTTGTAAGCAATCTGATTAAATTGTTTTTGATTGTTGTGTGTCATGTCCTTATAAATAAATAATTCACAGCATGTGATCTTGAATTGTTGTTGATGTACAGAAGGCGTGCAGCTGCTGGTGAAACTGAGTGTGGGTGGGTAAATGTGTTTCCTGATGGAAAGCAGCCAGAAAAGACATAAAGAGACGCTGGGATATTTGTTATGGTGTGTTAGGGGAATTCGAGGAGAGTAGAAGTGCTGCAGAAGACTGTTTTCATAGGTACACACTCGTACAGTAACAAATTGAAAATCTTTCACCATATCGTGGTACACGGTGACATCTTTTTCAGCAGGTCCAAAACCTGAAGATATATTCAGTTTACAGTGATATAAAAGTGCAAAGCATAGAATTCTCACATTGGAGAGCGTTGGAAAAAGAACTATTGATGTTTATCATGGAAAAATATGTGGAAAAACGTATATCAGAATAGTTCTGTCTTAATTTTCTGACAAACTGTTTGTCCAAGCACTGTAAGCCTTTATCACAGCCCAGTAAACCATGAAGGTCAACCAGCATGCACAACAACAGGACCTCCCCCCACGTGAAATGCAGCTATCAAATACACCTGTGCTTTCCTGCTACCATACAGTACTGTGGGAAAACCTTCAGCTACTCCTCGTTTCGTTATATTTTGCTTCCATTTAGCCTGTCTTTCTTGTAATTTTCAAAGTGGTGTTTAGCGGGTGTTCTCCAGACTTTCTGAAAGTTCTCTGGACATAGCTACTTTTATACTCTATTTAAGCATAAAAAGGCACCTAACTCAAAGGATGAACCAGTGTTGTGTCTACATATAACAGAAAACTGAGCAAAGAAGTGTGTTTAAATTGTATCTTTAGGCACTTTAATATTAGCAGTCTGTCCCAAAAACATTTCTTTAGCCAAATCTACTAAAAATTCCAAAGCTAACACAGACTGGCATAAAAAACAGCAAGAATGTTATTCCTTAAAATATGGGATCCAGAAAAGATCTGAGAGATTCATCTGGTCCTTCAGCTGAATTTCAGTTGTTCACTGAGGCCTCATTAGACATTGTCTCGGTGGAAGGGTGGCTGTCAGGAAGCCATTTTTTAAGGAAGAGGAAACTGGAGGGAAAGGGTGATGTAGTGATGAACCCAGATATTCAATTTTTGGTTCAAATCATCGTCAGTATGTGTAGAGAGGGCCAGGAGAAAGGTAAAACAGTGTATATAGCCATCTGTGAGATGCAATGGAGTCTCTGCCCTGGCAGGATTTCAGCCAGTGGGGACTTTGATCTTTAATGGGAAACAGCTGATTGGTAATGACTTTATTTCTCCCCATGGCAATGATCCAAAACACAGTCTTCATGCAGTAAAAGAATACTTGGATGACAAATCGGACTGGCCTCCCCAGATCACAGAGAGCCAGCCAACATCCAAAAAGAGCGTTTAATGTCCTTTAAGAATCCCAGAGAACTATTCCTGAAGGTTATTAAAAGAAATTACAACAAAGTTTGCCTAAGAGAGTTCAGACTGTGATGAAAGATGGCCATACCAATGCTTGACATAATCATCTTAAACCATGAAAATGTAAAATATTTGCATTGTGTCATTGTACAGGGAAACTCTTCCAAGTTTTGTTTTCTCTTATTTATTTTTGAATATGTGTTTAGACTGATGTGTTTTCTGATCTGATTGGTAACTTATTGACTGGAATAAGACTCAGAAAACATCCCCACAGTCTGAAATTCAAACGTGTTTCAGGAAATAACTCCATAAAAAGGATCAAATCCATGTGGATGCATTTTTCAGCTAATCATTACTAGCATTACCTGCTGCAGGACTTGCCAAAGCAAACACGAGATCCTTGTGCAAATGCTCCAACACATCCCGGAAAGGTGAGCAGTAACCGCATGCCTAAGTTGCCTGCTGGCAGCTGACGTATCCATATGACGAACACGTTGTAATACTGAGAGGATTTAAAGAAAAGTGGGAAAGTGGAATGGATTTATTTTTTCTTTAATTTTTTTTTAAAAAATTATAAGCAGTGGATGAAATGAGATTGTGAAAGGTAAGGTGTCGCTGAGTTAATCTAGCTAAGAAGCTGTTTGAAAGAAGACCGCCACTCACACCAAACTCTATTGAGAAAACTGCCAATTTTAAGACTAGAGCACATCTCGGTTTTCATAATAGCGTATATCACCAGGAGCTTATTTTGAAATTGATTACACTTTCTGATATGCTGTCTTTCCATAAACATAACTATTATTATTGTTATCATTCATTTCAACATTTTGTTTTCTAACTAGGAAACAATGAATTCACATGTTTGTTATAATTCTTCGTTTATTTATCTGGAAACAGAAGCCTCTGAGGTAAAAGCAGTGACGCTAACAACTATTTACTGTTTGTCGCATCGCAGAGGAGCACACCCTGCTGCATCCGGGTGTCCTCAAGCTGCACCTGTTGCTGTTTAACCAGGATAAACAGTGCTATTCTTTCCAAGACGACCGCTACAAATGCCTGTGCTACCGTACTGTTTACTATGCCAGGAAAAACCGTATGCTCCAATCATAGATTATATATCTTCACAATTATGAGTGTTTTGAATGCGGCATGCCAGAATTACCCAGTAACATGCTGTGATATTTCAATTTCTCAGTAGTTTCTGAACGGAAATGTATTAGACTAGTAAGTAAGAAGGAAATCCAGTTTTATCGGATGTTTTAATTGGGATATTATACATGTTTTATCCTCTTATTCCTTTTTCTAGTTTTAAGTCTACACTTTACGATATTTGCCGAGGAAAAATCATATACATGATAGTACATCATTATGTAAAATATGTTTGGGGGTATTTTCTGTTTTGGGGTGGGTTTTTTGTCTTCTCGGGGGATTACTTCTTATAAAATACACGTTTAAGACAGAAATGTTCTAAAATATAAATTAGAATATTTGACAAATCTGTCACAAACGTGTTTAAATTAAAAAATATATTGTTATTTAAAACAAACTGTATTGACTTTTTTTCCCCCAGATGTGAAATCCTGGACTTTAAACCTCTAAAACTTTTTTTTTATTCAGGAGTGCCGGGAATTAACTGTAAGTTGGAAAATGTGTAAATTTCAAAACTCATAGATAACATTATAATGATATTTTAGCTTTAAAAATGCGGATGGGTTAACCATTATTGAAACTGATTTTTGGTTCTTACCAATATTGTTATTTTAGGGCACAGACCTTACATTGGGTGGTGATGTAATACATTTGTTAAGCACTGTACCTCTAGCATCCAGTAACTCACTAAGACCATTATTTTGGTACACTATATGTCTTTTAGAGTGAATCTAGTAGTATGTGATCAAAAAAGTTTTTCAATATTAAAATGCAGATTTTATTTTGTTGTTTTACATCCAGCCTGTAAATATAAACACTGTAACTCTCCAGGCTGCAATGGAAACCCTGCCAGCCGGTTGGACGGTGTACACCTGTGAGCAGGAAAGAGCTGAGACAGGCCTGTTGAAGGGAGAATCTGACGATACTAAAGAAAACACACATATTCAAGATCTGTTCCATGAAGATGCAAAGGCAAGATGTTCAGTGTGTCAGCTCAAATGAAACAATTTGTAGGATCATTGCAGGCTGTTGTTAAAGTGACTTCAGATAAGCCAGTGCTGCTACGGTTGTATTTCTGTGTTTAGGGTTTTCAGCAGTCTAATCAGCCATGGTGGAGGATCAAAGTATTTGTGTGGGAGCCGGTGCTTTTTGGCACCTGGGATGGAGTCTTCACCACCTGCATGATCAACATCTTTGGTGTGGTTCTGTTCCTGCGTACTGGCTACCTGGTGGTTAGTAAACAGACTATCTTTCACTTTGTGTATTGTAGGTAATAGAACAGCTAATCCACTTTAAACTCTCCCCACGCTAATAAGATGCTAAAAGGCTGAATTCTGTTAAATGCAACTGCCATAATGGGGCTTTAAATATGAGTCTAATAACCGTGCATGGTGGATACACTGCAGTGGAAAAGGATTTTTCACTTCTTGATTTCTTATTTTTGCGTATTTGTCATGTTTAAATATTTCAGCTCAGACAAAATACCTGAGTGAAAATAAACACAGTTCTTAAGGGTTTTTTTTTTTTCTCATGGCCATTTGTGATAAAGTAATTTCCCCTGAACCTAATAACTGGTTGTGCCATCCTTGGTAGTAAGAACTGCAATCAAGCATTTGTGATAACTGGCAATAAGTCTTTGGCATCACTACGGAGGAATTGTTGTCTCAACCTTCTTTTCAGAAGTGTTTTAATTCAGCTGCCCTGAATGTTTTTAAGCATGACCGGACATGCTAAAGCATGAATCACACTACCACCACTATGTTTGACTGTTGGTATGAGGTTGTTTTTATGAAATGCTGTGTTAGTTTGACATCAGATGTAACAAGACTCAAGCCTTCCAAAGAGTTCTGCTTTTGTCTTATCAGTCCGCAGAATATTTTTCCATCAAGATTTTTTCTGGCAAACATGAGACGAGCCTTTGTGGTTTTATTGCTCGGCTGTGGTTGGAACTCTTCATGGATGCCATTTTTTGTCCAGTTTTTTTCTTATTGACCTTAAGGCAAGTGAGGCAGTTCTTTAAATGTTGTTCTGGGTTCTTTTGTGACCTCCTGGATGAGTCATCGATGCTCTCTTAGACTAATTGTGGTCAGCTGGCCCCTCCTGACACGGTATACCACTGATCCAAATATCCAAATTATCTGTCTTTGTGGATAATTGCTTTGACCGTGGTTCCACTGGAGTCCCAAATTCACTCCATAAGACTTACAGATGTCAGTGACTTGGTTTCTCATCCGTTCTTGAGTTTCTTTAGATTATGCCAAAGATTATGCCATAATGCTCCAGTTACCACTGTCTATTATTACAATTTATCTGATTATGTGAAACATTTAAGTGTGACAAATATGCAAAACACAGACATCTAGGAAGAGGGTAAATACTTTTCACAGCACTGTAGTAGCAGACTAAAGAATCAAAAATAAATCACTAATCACCAAATTTTATTTTGTATGTTTTCATTTTTATACTTCATAATGGCTTAGCTTCATGTTTGGCTTTCTGCTTTCAGCTCATCCACATTTTTTAGCACAGTTTTTAGCTTCACATATAGTTAAGTATGTGTCATCATGACAATTGATCCAGAACACTGTAATAGCCATGTGTCATCACAGGACACAGCTACAAAGAGACCCAGTGATTGTAATTGCTACATCCGTTTGGCCTTAGCTTGACAGCTAAAATATAGTTTGCTGTGTGGAAAACAGGGTTTCTCTTTCAGAGAGAGACGCATCTTATCAGAAATGTCTGAGCAAATAAAATAAAAAAGTGCTGGTCCACCACACCTGTATAGCATCTGCATGTCTCTTTTTTTCTATTAGATAGAACACTGTAAACAAATACAAGGAGGAGAAAAGAGGAGTGATTAAAAAAATGCGAGAGAATGGAGAAAAAGGTGAAGATAGGATTATTTAAATGAACTGAATACAAAGCACTAAACAGAGCAGGATGTCATGTGCAGAAGATGTGTACAATACAGGTGGTATATTGGCCCAAATATATCCAGTTCACAACTGCAGATGCATATTGTGGTGTAGTTTGTGCAGTGATCACTCTGTACTTTGGATCTTTGCTGTTTCCTAACATTATCCAGGGGAACACAGGAGTGCTGCTTGGGATGGTTCTCGTCTCCATGGTTGTGTTGGTTGCTTTAGTGACAGTTATGTCAGGAATCGGAGTGTCTGAACACTGTGGTGTTGGGAGTGGAGGAATCTACTCCATGATCTCTACCATCCTAGGGGGAAGGGTCGGGGGCACTGTTGGCCTCCTTTATGTGTTTGGGCAGGTGAGTGAATTTGAACACCGCTAAAATTGTTTGTTTGTAATATTTTATCCCTTAAGAAAATCATGGAATGCACAAACTGAATTTCCTTCCTTCTATCTCGTGTCACTATTAATGCTCTCTACCACTCTGCAGTGCGTCGCTGGGGCGATGTACATCACGGGGTTCTCCGAGTCAGTGGCAGAACTGCTGGGTCTTCAGACTCAGTGGGCGGTGCGCTGCATGTCAGCAGCAGTGCTGCTAGGTCTGCTTGGAATCAACTTGGCTGGTGTCAAGTGGATTGTCAGACTTCAGCTGCTCCTCCTGGCTGTTCTGGCCATCTCTACCCTGGACTTTGTCATTGGCACATTCACACACCTTGACCCAGGTAACGACCATCACTATGATCACAATGAAAACGAGAAACAAAAAAAAAATCAACAATCGGTTACTGTATCAAAGACGAGAGACAGTCACAGTTATAGTTACATTTTTTCATGCATTAGGAAGATTTGTGGGGAAATTAGGAGGCTAGGATGGCTGCTGGTCAGAAGTAGTTGTAGTAGAGTCTTTAATTTGACTCTTAATTTCTGTAAAAATCCAACATGGCTTTTAAGTATTGTTTGCTGTTAATAAACACCTACTATATATTATTTGATACATACAATTTTTTGTGAGTTTTTGAGACTCACACATCATCAATGTCATTTTTCCCCCACCCTGAAAAACACCTAAATAAATTGCACAATACATTTTTAAGCAATTTGAAAAAATACCAGATGCAAGAAATACGATGCAGACTAAAATTCATGTGTGGAAATTAAAATTTAATTAATTATTTTTAAAGAAATTTGTTAAATAGCTCAATAAATTCAGAATCTTCTGGCAATTATGTGATGATTCAGGCTTTAAAGATTTAAAAAGCATTAGTACACAAAACATCTAGAGCTGAAGCTGCCTTTGACTCTTTGAGTGTTTGAGTACCAGATCTCTAGTAGAATATAAAGAGAAGCCTGGCTCATGTTGCAGGGAACACTAGTGTTTCCAGTTATAAATACCAATACTTTATTATGCTGTATTTGTTTTTTTTATATCTCATTCTCCATAACTCACTATTAAATTTTCGGGTGGGGGGGGGGCTTCCAAAGAGGCAGTGTGATGGAAGGAGTGTGGGGACCTGTTGTGACCTGTTTTAGTCAGTGGGTGTAGCTGCAGTATCACTTATTTTACTTATTTTACAGACATTCCTCTGTCCATTAACCTGTTTATTTCTTTCACACTTTAGCGATTAGTTAATGTGTATTGTTATGTTGTATTTTGAGATTTTAAGTTTGAAATTTTTTTTTTTTTTTTTTTAATTTTATTATTATTGTGAGTATTTTTTTTGGGTGCGGTGGAGGGGGTCTTTTTTTGTTGACCTCCAGGAAGTCCTTCCCTACATTTCCTGTTCTCACTGATTATCAACTTCCTGCCGAGTAGGAAGAAAAAAGTGTTCCAGGAGTCAAATCAGTCTTTGAACAACACATTTCACACAAGACCCAAGAGTTCTCACACACATGATAAAACATTCATACATTTTTTTTAAAACGGAGAGATTACCTTACCTGTCTTGTTAGTTTTTGTTGGATTTAGCTCGACTACTTCAGGTGAAATTAAAACCAGACTGCCTACTGCTCTACACCTCCCAACTCCCAGTCTTGTTTAAAGCACACTTGGTAGAGACCAGTTTTCAGCCCTTAAGATCTGTACAACCAGCCATAATGACCACTCCAGATTTTTCCAATTAAGAACAGCTCTGTGTGTGTTTTGGTGACCTAATGGTTGGCAGAGGACCAGCAGGTCTCCATGCTAGCTGAAACGGCCCAGATTAACATGAACTCACTGAACACTGAGACACATCCTGGAGGAAAGGAGCCACCGCCAAAAGCATGTGGTCATAGTTTGATAACATGTCCCCAATTTTCACACGCCATTGTGTAGCTCTATCACAGCTTAGGCATGTCTGGTTAACCACATATTCCATCAAAATTTCACTTTCTATGGACATGATTGCTAATATGTTTGGCAGATATTGCCTTTGTAAACACTGCAATCAGTATTTTCCACCTCTGTCATGATCAGAAAGGCAAAGTTTAGAGTTCACAGATTGTCAATCAGCAGAAAATTATCAGAGTTGGTTTTAATTCTAATGTTTTGCCCCTGTAATGTTTCACTAACTTTTATCCCTAGCAACAAAAATCACAGATATCGGGTGCTGGCTTTGACCATCCCATGTTAATTGTTAGTAATCATTAAGATGAATTTAGGAGTGTTTCTATCTATTTAAGTATCTATGTATATGAACTCTTGACTTACAAACCTGGTTTTCCCATTCACTAAAATGTCAAAGAAGTGGATTGCAGCAAGTCCTTTTTGCAGCACTGTAAGAGTTGGAGTTAAAATTAAAGTGTTGCATAACTGCAGCATGTAACATAGTCCTGAATAGTTCACAAGTCTGTAAGCACAGTAAATTATTCTGACAGTAATGCCGCCCATGTATTGTCTCTGCAACCAAACAGTTTAACCACAAACCCTTCTGATTGTGGTGCATCGTTGAATTACGCTCTGACACGCCTCACCCTGTCCTTATACTTGAAGTCTATTCCCCACAGAAAAGGAAGCCATAATGTGCTCCTTGGGTCTGGGGTTTAGGGTGTTAACCAGACTCACCCACATTTTTGGAAAATGACAAAGAGAGAGAGCCGGAACTGAGATCTGAAGCCTGCTGCTACTCCAGAGACCACCACATCATCTCTCCCTGTGATTCTTACTATAATATATAGTTCTCGATCATCCCAGCAGGACCTGCTCCACCTCTGTAAACTCACAGCCTATGCAACATGTACGGCAATTTATGTAAGTTAGTGTGGGAGTGTAAGAGGTCATTCAGACTGAGGGAGAGGCCTCAGATGTTCATGTAATCTAACTACACATTCAGAGGCATGGTCAACTCAGAAATGAGCCCCACTCTGCCTGTAAACTTGCTCGATACAGAATAAGTAAACTGGAATGAAGACATTCTTGCCTTAGCTCGAGCTGGAAACATAGTAAATAGGCTTATAAAGCTCTACATCTCTACAAAATGCTATGGATCAAATTGAAGACGTGTCAGGACAAGTCTTCTAGCTGTGTATTAAAAAGGATCATCAGCCTAGTGGGAGTTACCTTCTGATTCAGTATTATATATTGGATTCTTTGATGAATAAATATTAGGGGTAATAATGGTTGCTTGCACGCTGCAAACTTCATAAAGAAGGCCCCACATAAAGCAAGCAATTGTCAGTTAATTATGGTAATTAGATGACTTTACTTATTTGGAAACTGGGAAAGCTCCGGGGTATAATATTATATATTGTGGACATCTATGGTCAAAGTTTCCTTCATACACATTTTAATATTACTTTTACAATACTATGCAAAAGTCTTGAGTCACCTCTTATGGATAAATAGGTGGATGGTCTTGAGAAATAGTTCTCCAGGTTTTCTAAAGGACTTTTAGAGTTGATCTTCAGAGATTTCATTGCTTTTTCACTCATATTTAGTCCAGTCCTTGTGCCTGACCATTTTCAGAAGAATGATTTAACACGGACCTTGTAGGAAATGGTTTCAGTGGAAGGGCAGCTGTCAAGAAGTCATTTTTTTTTAAGGAAAAGAAATGGGGAAGAAAGGCTAAAGTATGCAAAATTGCACAAGAACTGGATTTATGTGTGAAACCTGAATCCAAATGTGAAATCTTTGGTTGAAATCATTATGGGCATGTTTAGAGGAGGTCAGGAGAGATGAACAACAGTGAGTGTCTACAGCCATCTGTAAAACACAGAGGAGGCTCTGTCATAGTTTGGGTCTTTATTTCAGGTAGTGGTGTTGAGGATCTTGTAGATACATAATTAACGAATGCAGAAAAGTACCATCAGATTTTTAATCCACCTTGTTTAAAGCTTCTGCTTGGCAACTTCATTTTTCAACTTGGCAGTGATGTCAAACACACTGCCAATACAACCAAAGTAATACACAATGGCTTAAACGGGGTCTCTGGATCTTGTGTGAAGTCTTATGATGCTGTAGTTTTTAAAATGAGGTGTAGTTTGCAACAGGGCCCAACACAAATCTTTGCCAGCCTATCATTGTTATTATTCCTAGAGAAAATGAGGGGGACAATTTGCAGTGAATGTAGTACATATAAGGATTTTATATTAAAGTGTAATGAATATGTGAATGCTCCAAAATAAGTACTTGGAGGGCTTAGCCGTGAGAGCTGGCAGAGTTGAGCCCACTTGGATGTTGGACTATGATGTTGTAATATGGGTGGGGTGCTCTTGATGCAGTTTGACACTGGCTGCCCTGGGTTTGTTAGATCATGATTGTTTGGATAGAGGGCGATCCTAGTGGGTCACAAAGTGAACGGGAGTTTTTTTTAGCTTTTTTGACCTCATTAAACGCATATGCTAGAGATCATACAAAGCTGGAACAGAGAGTGTATCCAGGCCTTTTCTTTTGGCCTTTTGTAAAACAAAAGGAAAAAAATGAGCATTCTTTTCTCTCTCTCTCTCTCTCTCTATGTGTCTCTCCCTTTCTCGCTCTTTCCTCCCGCTCTCTGTCTCCCTCTCTTGCTCACTTTCATTCTTTCTCCCAAACTTGGAAGCTGCTGAGCTTCTGAAAAGGGTGGTAACTTCCTTTTGGATAAACATGTCATTAATCTGAGAGAACACATTCTTTCCCATCACAAGATAACCAAGTGGGAAATGTCCGGTTTTGTAACATAGGCGGGTCCTTCAGACTGCGTAGTTTAAATGGCCGCCTTCACACATTCAGCAAACTGACTTGACCTAGAGCCATCCCGGCATGTCTTTAGTCTGTAGATTTGAAAGGTGTCACCGGTTGTTGTTGCCATTTATTTTGACTGAAATAGTCTTTGCAGCATTTATTTACTTGGTGTTATATTGCTGACTATGATGCAGATGTTGTTGAGTTATGGAGGGCTCTAATGACTATGCAAATGTAATGCTGTACTGTTCAAACACCTGGTATATAGTGCTCTATGTTTTTCCTTTCTGTATGCTGTGATTTCTTATACAGTTGATCTAATTTTCTGCACAAAGCGTAGCTTAAAAAGTCAGGAAAAGGCCAAATATGGTGACTGCTTATTAATCTAAGAACACATTATTAATCAATTTGTGAGAGTGATGTGTTTTAAAATCATAAGGTAACTGCTGGCCCTATGTAGCAGCTACAAACATTTTAAGATTGGACTAGACTGCAACATTTGTTGGGTTGTATTAATAGGAAGTGAGAAATAGAAACTCATTATTATAATTGTTCCTTAAACATGTTAAAGAAGCAAATGTTTCTTCTTCTTTATTTTTAAACCAGTTTATTCCCTTATGCACTAGAGAAATAACCATCATTATTCCAGGTGGAGCTGCTATGTGTCCCTTCATGAACTGATTTCAAACAGATGAATGTTACATAAGATAGAAAGTTAAGTATTCTTGTTATGAGTCATTTACAGCCTGGGATTGTGTGTTTGTTGCCTAAAATATTGATACATAAGTAAAAGCCTAACAGAGAGCTGACTTTTCATGTCTAAAGAAAGACCTGAAACTAATTTTCATACCTCTAGCTAATGGAGTTTGCATAGTTTCTTCCTCCTTCATCATCATTTAATGTTCACAACTGTTTACTCAGTGAAGAAATGCTGGTAATTCTCACATGCCTTTCTGTATTGATGTGCTTTATGTGAGTTTGTCTCCACTTTCAGAGCACGGTTTCATTGGTTATTCAGCTGGGCTGCTCAGTAGCAACACTATGCCAGATTATACCACTGGGGAAAACTTCTTTACAGTATTTGGGGTTTTCTTCCCTGCTGCTACAGGTGAGTAGATCCTCAACAACTTCTTTTAGATTTCTGTATTTCACACAAAAAGAAAATCCCAGAATAGGAAAAGCATGCAAACATTCAAATCCTGCTTATCATTCTTTGCTTCATATGCAATGTAAAAAATGAAGTTTGCGTTGACAAGCACCTTGTGTACATTTTGTGGTTTGCCCATCTTTGTGTGTGTTGTAGGGGTTATGGCAGGCTTCAACATGAGCTCAGACCTTCAGCGACCTGAGCACAACATCCCCGTGGGAACACTAGCAGCTGTCTTCACCTCGTACGACAACCCCCCAAATCCACTAAAACATACACATATCTATACAGTGCTGTCAAACAGTATTTACCCTCTGCACAAGTTCTTGTTTTTTCCATATCTATCAAATTCACATTTAAATGTTTCAGATCATCAAACAAAGTTTAACATTAGGCAAAAATAGCCTGAGTAAATATACATGCAGTTCAATCCTACCTGCCCTGTGTGAAAAAGTAATTTCCCAATAAACCCAGTAGTTGGTTGTGTCATCCTTAGTTGCAATAACTGCAATCAAGCATTTGTGATAACTGGCAGAACTTGCAGAACTGTTGTGATTCAACAACATTGGAGGGTTTTTGGGGTACAAATGGATTGTATAAGGTTATGTCAAAGCATTTCAATTGGATATAAGTCAAAACTTTGGGTAGACCTCTCCACAACTTTCATTTTTGTCTTGTGAGACATTAAGAAGGTGGACTTGCTGGTGTGTTTTGGATCATTGTCCTGCTGCCTAACACAAGTGTGTGTGCGCTTTAGTGCACGAACTGACGAACTGATGGCCGGACATTCTCCTTCAGGATTTTCTGGTAGAGAGCACAATTCATAGAGTGATGAACTACAGAAGCCATCGAGGTCCTGAAACAACAAAGCAGCCCCAAACCATCACACTACCACCACCGTGTTTGGCTGTTGTTCATGGGAAAGGCGACTCAAACCTTCCAAAATATTATACTTTTGTTTTCATCACTCCACAGAAAATTTTCTCCAAAGTCTTGGAGATCATGATTTTTGGCAAATGTGAGACAAGCCTTTGTGTTCTATTTGGCCAGCAGTGGTGTTCTTATTGTTGAATCATAAACACTGACCATGACTAGGCGAGTGAGGCCTGAAGTTTTTTAGATGTTGTTCTGGGTTGTTTTATGACCACCTGGATGAGTCGTTGATGAGATCTCAGAGTAATTGTAGTAGGTCCACCTCTTCTGGGAAGATGCACCACTGTTCTCAGTTTTCTGCAGTTGTGGATAACGGCTCTCTCTGTGGTTCACCGGAGAACCACAGACAGTCTTAGAAAATGACTTTGAAACTCTTTCTGGATGAACAGATGTCGCCGACTTCGTTTCTCATTTGTTCTTGAGTTTCTTTAGCTCGTGGCATGATGTGCTGCTTTTTGAGATCTTTTAATCTAATTCATTTTGCCTATTGAATTTGATCTCAACTTTCCAAAAAATGTGGTTAATCACAGGTAATTCTTGATTTAAGAGGGGGGACAATTATTTTTGCACACACAGCCAGGTAGGTTTGGCTTGCTTTTTCTTCTTAATAAATAAAATCATCATTTAAAAACTGCAATTTGTATTTACTTTGATTATCTTTTTCTAATATTAAAACTTGTTTGATGATCTGAAACACTGAGATTTGATAAATGTGAAAAAGCAACAACTCAGGAAGGGGTGAGAAATACTCTTTAGTGGCACTGTATACTTACATACAAAAACAATGGAAAAATTTACACACCACAGTACGCAATACTTAAACTAGATTAACTATGACTACAGTGATTGTACATTAAGAAATAGAAAGTACAGGAAAACCCTTTGATAGATTCGGTGGATTGATCTTTCAGAAAGGTTTAATCCTATAAGTTTAGATTTTACTCTTGTGGTTTTCTCAGTACACTGAGTGGGTTTTTCTTTTCCATTCACTGGAAAACAAAAGTAACCCGCTCTAAAAACACATCGCTATCAGACATTCACTTGTTGTGACTCAATAGTTGTTAGTAATTCTGCGCTGTACTTTTGGTGACCCACAGGTGGTTCCTGTATCTGGTCTTTGTCTTTCTCCTGGGGGCCATCTGCACCAGAGAAGCTCTACGCTGTGATTTCTTGATAGCTGAAAAGGTAAACTCCTCTCTGTGTTTCCATTCGGCTTTGTGAGGGGGGGCCTTCCAACAAAAGGGGAGAGGTAAGGGGACTTCCCATGGTGTCTCACTATGTTAGTGGTGTGGTTAGTTTGTGTTCTGACTATATAATACTGCATAGCAACATTATATTCATATTATATTCAAATGTGGAAATAATTATCAATTTTAGACTTAGAAGTGGGGATTTTTGGGAGGGGGGGTGGCAGCAATAATTTTCAAAAGTTGGGGGAGGATTACCACTGTGTCGTCTAGTCTATCAACCATAAGTGTTTCAGAACTGGGAGGACCACTTGCTATAGTGCTAAAAGATTTAGTCTTATTTTTGCTTAATGTAGAAAATGTGCAGCTTAATATTTCAGGTTTTTCAGGATAGGAATATGTTGGGCATGCAGATCCCCCCGTTTAGCACCTCTTTTTCCACAGAGCCATGCCACCGTCACATGTGCAGTTGGTGGTTTGGCATTGTCTGACCAAAAAAAGCAAAGTCTTCTCTTGCCTTCCCTGTTGCAATAACATGTGTTTCGCCAAAGCCTCCACTATACAGCTTTAATAGGCCTTTGATGCCTTGTGCACTGTGCACTTCTAACAAATCGGTCATATACAGTGTTTTGTTTTGAGGACAGGGAATGAGAAATCAATGCATAAATTGTCTTCAGAAAGTGTTGCCCAGCTCCAAACAAATAAACTGATCATTTGTCTCTTGGTGTAGCAAACATTCAGCATAGCATTACTGCAAAATGGTAAAAATCTCAAATTCATTATAAAATGATCGCACATGAGTTAGACGTTTTAATAAAATACGACCATTAGATGTTGCTTTGACCAAGTCCTTGACTTGCCCATCAGTGGTGATTTCTCATTGTTTTTATAAGGGGCTGGCTGTAGCGGAACTGGATTGGGCGTAACTGTTGTGAGCTCTCATCCCCACCCATCCTTTTTCACCCTCTGTTTGTTTTCCTTCTTCCTCCAGGTCTCCTTGGTGGGTTTCCTCTTTCTGCTGGGCCTCTACATCTCCTCCCTGGCTTCCTGCATGGGCGGCCTGTATGGAGCACCCAGGATCCTTCAGTGCATCGCCCAGGAGAGGGTCATTCCCTGTCTGGCCTTTTTGGGAAGAGGGGTGGGTGGATAGAGCCATGAAGGGAGGAATGTGTGAACTGAAAACTATTAGCTAGAGTGTTTTTGATGTCAATTGATATTACTGAGGTGTATTCATCAGCTACTAAATTCCCTTACATGCAGAATAACGTCCAATACTATGACATCTAAAACTGATGCTTGCCTTACTTGGAATGAAAAAGGATTCACCAAAAAGACTCATCATTAAAGGATGATTTATGAGTCTAAGGATTGGTTTTCAGTGTCAGTGTGCATATCGTGGGGGAGGATGAACTTGAGAGTAGCTTGAAGTCACCATAACTAGTCAAAGATTAATTTCAGGGTGCTAGTTGATTAAAACAGATATCTGCAGACTGAATTAAAATGAGGGCATCATCATTCTGTATATCTTCACACCACATGTAGACACAAAATGACTGTGAATAAGTTTGACACAGTGAAATTCCCCTAGAACTGAACTATAACAAATTGCATTTTGACTGCAGTACTCTGTAACTGCATGCTTACTGTATTATTCTGTGAATCAAATACAAGTTGTATAGAGTAATTGGGATTGAAGTTGGTTTCTCTGATTGCCCAAAGTAACACACACATACATTGTAAATGAATAAGTGTGCTAAGTCTGGCTCTAAAGGGGGCTGTGGTGTATGGATTCAGAAGGACACGGTCACAGGTCTGCCTAATTATAGAGCAAGCACTCCACAGAAGTGAGTGGACTGACTTTATTGCATCAAAGAGTTACGACACATTGCTGCAAAACACATGCACACATAGTCACGTTAACAACCTGACCTCTTCCACCCCAGTTTTCCTCAGACTTCTCTGGATGGCAGCAGTATCTGACCTCTCTCAGCAGGCTGGAATGAGGCCCTAGACATCTTGGCCCAAATCAAAGCCCCAGAACAAACGCAGGAAGGGAGACGGGCAGGGCCCTGCTCCGCTGTATGCTCTGGAGGCCCTCCAGCACACAGCAGTGCTCCTTAAACAGTGAGATAGGACCTGGGAAATAAAAGCAAACTAGTTAACAAACCACATGTTAAAGCCATTTTTCCATTTTGAGAAAAGCAATTATTGTTGGGGGCATTGTTTTATTCCATTCATTTAATTGTGAATGCTGAACACTATTTAAGTTGTAAACACAAACATATTCTTTATTTATGCAGTGTGTGTTTGATTTAATTAAATGTAATGTAGGCATACTCATGGAAAAATAGCACCAGAACCTTTCTAAAAGTCGAAATAGCTTTCTCATGGGCGTCACAGCTATCTCATGTCAGACTGGCCAGAAGAAGTCCAGATGAAGTCATAGGAAGATTTTGTGTAATGGATTTTTTTTTATTTACTCAATACGACCCACTTTTTTCAAGCTATAAAGCTTACATTTGTCAGCAACATGAATAAGTAATCATCTGATTGTTACTTGTTGGTAAATCAAACACTGAACATGAACTTTTGAAAACTCAGTGGACAACAGCAGGAAAAGATCACTCATCGGTGTTTTATTTAACTCAGATTCAGCTTTATGTTCGTTTTCATTGTGTCTCTGTTCCTCTGGATTGGTGTTTTCCCCCCTTTGCTCAAAACTAACATCGATTTTACTTGGCAAAGGGTTAGCTGTGGCAAATGTACAAAATCCCAGGAAGAATAAGACATTTTTCTTTGTCACACAAATTGTGTTGAGTTAGAGGCACACAATACGTGCATTTGGTACATTGTAACAGGAATCGCTAATATCGTGTGACCTTTTCTCCCTGACAGAAAGGCCCAAACAAGACCCCGGTGGCGGCTATCTTTCTGACGAGCCTGGTGACAATGGCCTTCATTTTCATCGGCCAAGTCAACGTACTGGCGCCCATCGTCACCATCAACTTCATGCTCACCTACAGCTTTGTCGACTACTCCTACTTCAGCGTGGCCATGACCTCCCACCTTCAGAATAAAGATAAGAGGGACACCGCCATAGTGGGCAAAAGAAACCAGCGCAGGTCCACCAGGCACAGCAGCACGTCACTGATTCAAGCCAATCTTCCAAACTATGGCAGTGATGGCGGGAGTCCGCAGAGTAAAGGCACTCTGCTGGAGTTCACTAGGGACATGGACCAGATATTTCCACCTGTTTCAAATGTGGACTCTGCAGCTGAGAAGACCTCCTGCATGCAAGACATGTACAACACATCCAAGAACAGAAAGGCTACTGCTAAGCAGAAGCTAATGGACAGCTTTGGTTTGGACTCGAACTCCAGTGTTTCCTCAGAAGAGAAAGAAGAGGGGACAAGTTCTGCTTCACTAGCAGAGGAAGACCAGGGGCCGGGTGGAGGAGGAGAGCTCAAGGCTGGAGAGGAGCCTCAAATCACGGGCTATAAAGATATTGGTCACGTTGAGCAGGATTTGCCTGCTGAGACTCACAATTACAGCACAGGTGATCAGATTTACCTATCAAACATTAGAATAGATTAAGGTATATACTGTATCATAGAAGCTACCTACCTGTTTGACCCTTTCTTAAATCTTTCAGGCACTGGAGATAAAGCAGAACACCAAAGCTTTGAAATCCAACCCAAGCACAATTCCTTCTATGCAAAGTTGTGTAACCGCTGGATCGCTCTCATTGGGGTATGACAGACATTTGCTGTACAATATTTTGATTTTGTTCTCATGGCTTTCTTGATAGTTTTGGAATAATGTGAACGTATCCTTTGTTTTCTTTCAGGCATTGAGCTCCATATTGATTATGTTTGTTATTCAATGGGTTTATGCCTTAACAAACATAATATTTGCCTTGCTGCTCTTCTTCTACATCGGGAAAACAAGTCCTGGACTACCAAGAGGTGATTTCCACATGTTTATTTTCTTTTTAGAAGAACTAAGTGGATTCAGGATAAATTCATCTCCACTTAATATTTGTACTTGATCTTGAAACTTCAGAGATTAAAGTGCTTTTTTGAGCGCTTCATAGACTAAAATTATAAATTATTGTATTATTAAAAAATAAACATGAATACAAGCATAATGAGTCGTATGAGGAAAACAAAGCACAAAAAGAACAAAAGACACCAAAGTGGGGAAAAAAGGATTTAATCTTGATACCTAATGGCAGTTAGGGTGACAATGCTAGCGTGTAGACATTTGTGTGTTCCTCCAGGGACATACTTCCCTAGACTATCACTGACCCACCATCCAACCCCTCAGGCTAAATGATGCTACAGGCAAACATAATGTTCTCCACAACTTCTCCAGAGTCTTTCACGTCTGTCACATGTGTTCGGGCAGAATTTGCTCGATTGGTGGTTCTGCCAATTCTGGTATTCTATGGCAATTGCTAATTGGTCTCCAGAGTGCCAGACACTGAACACAGAGTACACTAGATGATGTCGACCCCTTAGGCCACCCTCATAAAGTCTCTTTCTGATTGTTTGGTCAGAAACATTCACAATACTGGCCTGCTGGAGGTAATTTTGTAGTGCTCTGGCAGTGCTCACCTTGGTCCTCCGTGCACAAAAAAATACATGCGTCCTACTGATTGGTTAAGGATCTTTTACAGCCCTGTTCAGCTCTCCTATAGTAACTGCCTGTCTTCTGAAATCTCCTTCATGCTCTTGAGACTGTGCTGGGAAACAGTGGACTGGACAATCTCTCCAGGTATCACCTCATGCTGTCAGTGGTGACAAATTCAAAACGTGGAAAAAAAACCCTCCTTTTAATTTCATTAACACCAAAGCAGCTGAAACTGGTTAACAACACCCTCTGCTACTTAACTGACCTGATCAATATCCCAGACGTTTAGCAGACTTGATGCTATACTCAGATTAAAAAGTGTTCCTTTAATTTTTTTTTGAGCAGTGTACATACTGGAAGAATAGTAAGAATAGCTGATTTAAAGGGAACCAAATAACTTTTCCTGTATCTTGAATTGTTTAATAAGGCCTTTGAAATATTTTTTAAAAATATTTTAAAGCTGTAGTCTTATTTAAAGACTTATGTCACTCTTTAAAGGAAGTGAAGCACTGGAATAATTTCCATTCATCATTTATCTAAAGTAAAAGCAATCTATAAGTAATGTGTTACAAAACTGAACTTGCTGATCCTGTATTTATTTAATTATTTTGGGGGGGATTGTGTGTCATTCGATCGTTGACTTTTATTTCATTATGTGCAACCAAATCCTTCCTAAACTGCAATCTCACATTTACTGATTTAGATTTGGTTACCATACCATATGTCGTTACGTGACCCAGTAGCATAGTCGGCTGGGAGGTTCACTTGCAGCCTCTTTGCCTGGCAGCTGTTGTGGCTTAGGATTTCTTGAATAGCTGGATGTGACACCCTGCATCTGTGCAATAAACTCACCACATCAGTACGTGCCTCAGCCGTCTGACTCACGACATTTTTGAACACAAGCGTCAAACAAGTGTCAGACATTTGTTCCACAAATGGAGATGTTGCCAATGGCACAGCGCAGTTACTACCTCCTGTGTAGTGGCAGAGCTTCAGATACTCACAGCAGAAAAAGGTGTAAAATTTTAGCAACATTGAATGCAAAATTATTACAGCAGAAAATTATGTATTTCTTCCTGGTAGAAACGTAACGGTCTGGATTTTGATTAATTTGCAGGAATTGCAGCTCAGTTCAGCTTTTTCACGTGGTTCAAATCAACACTGAGTAGCATTTGCAGGTATTTATGATTTTATTTATGCACTGAAAAATCTTGCATCATTGATGTCTATTAAATAATGAAGAAGCCAATTTGAGTTTTATATGTGAGTTTAATTTGCTAAGAGTTATTTCTATGGCTGAACCATAATCCGACAGTGCTTTTATTATAAAATTGCAATGAAATCGAAAACCTCATAAGTTTTAAACTGTAAATGGTGTTGATTTCAGTTTTTGATTATTTTCTACATCGTTACGCCTGAAATTAATTTTTCTGTGTATTCTTCTCTTTCAGTAGAAAAGCATCACCCCAGGATGAGATCGTAGTGACGCCCTCTTTGTCTGGGACTCTGGGGCTGAAAACCAAGCAGCTGACGGAGGAAAATGCTGACTTTGCCTCTCGTCACCGCTGTCATCAATCGTCGTTCATCAGGGCCGACAATATGGTCCAACCACCATTTCACTGACCGAATTAAACACTGCCTCAGTTATGCGTCGCAGCTGACAGCCTGAATACCACATTTTCTGCCTCAAACGGTGTCTCATGTTGCACTACGGGCAGAATACTGCTCACATGTTAAGAATCTCAGTGGCTCGAATTGTTTTCCTGTGGTGGTTCAAGGAAATCAAAGCTTTGCACAAAGGTTATGTGGAAGAATAAGATACATCAGAGAAAGGCGATAGCTAAAATGTGCAGGTTTTCATGCAAACAGACAAATGCAGAGATTTATTATTTCCTCTTAATATAAACTTCAACTTTAACTCTTTCATTTTCAACTGGGTTTTTTTTTGTTTGTTTTTTTTTGCCGTTCCATTACTCTAAAATGGCCTTTTAAAATGCAAAACTTTTAAAACATAGTGTATAGATTATAGATGGCAAATACTTTATCTTATATATGGGACTTTTTTTTTGTCACAGCTGTTGAAATAATAATAATAGCAATAATGAAAAGCTAATCTCTGCCCCAATAACCTGTCCAGTTAGTGGTCCAGAGGTTGGTGAGGATGATTGATAATCCACAATCACTTTATTCAGTATGTTGCTGTCACAAACTCTGGTGCTGCTAACCCAGCAGAGCACAGCAAAGTACTTTACACTCACTACAGCTCATTGATAGAATATCTCTATCATTTTGCTGCATACACAGAACAAGGAGCTGTGTGGGCTGTAAAACTGCAAAAGTCTTCTATAAATGCCGATCTATTTCCAATCAAACCTAAAGCTAATTTCAGCTGCTCCCTTCTCATAAGGGATTGCCATAGTGATTAGCTCCATGTGTTTTTATTTGACAGTTTTACGCTGGATGCTCTTCCTGCCAGGATCTTGATCGGCCTTAGTAACCCATGCCACGAAGCTCTCGGTGGACAGTTTTTGTGCTGATGTTAAGAAGTTTGGAGCTCTGCAGTCACTGAGTCTGTAAGGCGTCGGCGACTTTCATGCCCTTCACACCTCAGAACGCAGTAACCCTGCTCTTACCTTGCATGGTCTACCACTATGTGCCTGAATTGTTTTAGCTCCTAAATGCTTTTGCTTTGCAATAATAATATTGAGACATTTTACAAAGTACTTGTTGTGATAGTGATATCTATTACGCTACCATACTCAAATTCAGAGAGCTCTTTACAATCAGTTTTTTTGAAAAAAATGTTTTTAAAGGTAGACTGCATGGATAGGTGCTTGGTGTTATACACCTGTGACAATGGGACTAAAAATACTTGAATTCCAAGTCTGTATAATGTGTTCATAGCAAGTATCAAATAATGAGGTTTTTTTTCCCATGTGTGTAAAGCACTTTAACAGCTCTCCTGGTTAAAAAAAGAAAGAAACAAAAACCTTTGAAGACACTATATGGTGTGAATTAAATGCATGTTAAATGTTTTTGGGGTGTGTTTTTTTTTCAGTTACAAGTATGATCTGGAAGTATCACAAAGTTCAAGAGTCAGTGTTTGAGCAAAGCTGTGAAAACCACTTCCTCTTATCCTGTTTCTGTGAAAGCAACGGCCCGCCAGCAGGCACACAAGCCTGTAAACCTACTGATTACTTATTTTCTTATCACTGGGCTGAGCTGTAGAAGGGTTGGTGTGCTTTGTGCCTTTGCAGTGACTAAGAAGAAACCCTGTGCGGTTGGAAAAGTTAGTGACTTTCAGTTGATGCACAATGGCTTGAAATGTGAGCAGTGGGAATTAAATACACGATGGAGACAGGACTAAACTCTACTCACTTTTGGACCTACAGGATGTTTGGGCTTTGTGTCATGCAGGAATGAGATTAGAGCATAATGTCTGCAGAAGATAAAAAAATAATAATAATATTCTGGTTTGGTGAAAGTGCATTAAATTACAATCTTTCATTTGTTTGCTTGCTTTGTTTGCACCAACCACCAAAGTCACTGAAGCAAAAGTTCCAACAATGTGTGTTGCACAGCACTGGTTTGAGAGGCTGATTATGTTTACAATCAGTTATGTGTCAAGACAAATTTATGCATGTTTCTCTCTCTTTTTTTTTTTTGTTGCTTAATAGCCTAAAAATGAACAAATGAACTGCAGAATAGTACATATTAATTACAGTTTCCCTTGGAATAAAATGTGCTATAAATAATGTTTGTCACCTAAAGAGTTATCTGTTATTCTACCCATAAAACGAACTCCAATTCCCCCAGATGTTCCTCTGATCCCAACCAGAGCACATGAACGTCTGCCCGGTAGTTCAGTCTGGCTCTACCTAAAATAGAAATATTTAATGTCTGGAAAAGTGGAATGTGCTGTGGATATGTATATACAAGCTCATTCTAAAGCTTGACAATGACTACAAACATACAGTCTGAGTCACAAAAGAGTAACTAAGCAGTAAACATGAAGACCAAGGATTCTTGCAGCAGATGGACTGACCTACTGAGAGAATTCTACGTGATTTTTTCACTTTTTTAAAACCTGCTGTGACGTGATTGCACTAACAGAAAACTGGAAAGCCAACATATGAGGGTTTTGAATGATGAAAAGAAAAGTTCCGTGGGGAAATAAATCGCAAGATACGAACTAATAAACAATAAAATAATATTTTAAAAAATAGAGAGAGAGATGGGTGTCTTTGTGGTTAAGACTCTATATAACAACAGAAGTGATTTTTACAACTATAGCCTGTGATTACAGGTTATTATCAGCAGGTAATGATAGGCTACCGTAACACTCAGAGTAGAGGGATTATTCGGTGATGTGAGTAACTAACAGCTCTTAAAAACTTCACGTCTTCTGTGGCTTGAAAAGGAAAGTATTTATGGGCAAAGCTTCCGACACCTGCAGACAACACAGGCGCTACTGGGCTCAGTAACGGGACTCTCAGTGTGTGTGTGTGTGTGTGTGTGTGTGTGTGTGTGTGTGTGTGTGTGTGTGTGTGTGTGTGTGTGTGTGTGTGTGTGTGTGTGCGCGCGCGGGGAGGAGGAGGAGCCCGGGCTGAGATAACAGGCTGCTGCCTCGGCTCTGTTATCTTCCGCTCCCCGCCGTCTGAGCTGCGGATCTCCTCCGGACCTTTACCAGGATTTATTCATTTCCCATTAAAACTTCACTAAACGCCGAAGCGCTCCTCCCATGGTGTCCCCGGGAGACTCTCCGACATTCACTCGACTTCACGGAAACTATCGGCGACCGTTTTGGGGGGTCTTGAAAAAATCATGGAAACGTGGTTTTTGAATCACGTCCTCGGTTTGTCTCTTCTGGTCCTTCATCTGGGTCTGCCGGGGCCCCTCCGGGCTGGGACCCCCAGTAACAACAGCACGAATACGGCAACTCCAGCACTGGATGACTCTGTGGCCACGGATGAAGTCAGAAGCATGGAAAACAGCGCAACTTCAAATTCATACTCCAGCGAGACTTTAACACCATCACAGAGAAACCTCCTGCTCAGGCACGATGCAGAAACTCACGCTGCTACTGCTGGAAACTTCGGTAAGAGCTCCGAGTGTGAGGCCTGCAGTGGCAAGTGCTGCACAATGATTGAAAAGATCTCCTTTTCATTTCGGCCTGTTGAAGTGAGGTAACAAAAAAGGATCCATAAAAGTTCATTTGAGATCCTCCAACATTATTTTGTAAGTTAGTGGTCTTCTATTATTGACAAGTATGATTTTAAAAGAAAAATGTCTAAACACAAAGTTTCCATTTCGGTTATTTGTGACTGTGTTGTGTATTGTTTTATTTTTGAAAATGAAATAATAACACGTGCTTAGTTTCATCGTGCATGTGTGCCAGGTTTAGCCAGGTGTGCAGTATTCCAGAAATATGCCTCACTATAACTGTCCCAAAGCCTATTTTCTAATCCCATCCTGAAATGGCTCTTGTAGATGTGTTTATGACCATCAAAACTTTTACACACATGCAAGTTAGATGCTTTTCCCACTTTAAGAAATGGTATTTGGTAAATAGTAAATGGCCTGTATTTGTATAGCGCTTTACTTAGTCCCTATGGATCCCAAAGCACTTTACACTACATTCAGTCATCCACCCATTCAAACACACATTCACACACTTATATTTATATGTATTTTGTGAAATTGTGTTTAGAAAGGCTGCTAGAATTAATTTTCATAAGCTGCTTTGCCAACGGCAAACAGTATAGAGCTGAAGTAATGTATATCTATTGACTGGTGTTATAACGGTTTAAAAAACAAAAACTATTTTACCACATTTACTTTCATTTCAAGTTCCCTGTTGTGTACAACCACTGGTTCAAAACCCAAAGATCTTGAGATTAGTGTTATCAGGAATGAGGCCCTAAAGCTAATAGTTTGGGGCTCATATTCAACTCCTGGAACTCCTTCAGACCATTACACAAGTTCAAGTCTCACCACTGTAGGTAAACAGAGTATTTGCCATGAACTGTGACAGCTTTAAAAATTGACGAGGTTATCAGAACAGATGCATTCGCTCAATGCTTAGTAAACACTGGATAATCTACTGACGAGGTTATCACTCGTCACATCTTATCTGCATTCGAACTTGATGTAATACTACAGGTGCTGGCTTCCTGTTTAGCAGGAGGTGTTGAAAGCCGTAACATTTGTTCATCGGCTTATACCCACCTGGACCCGAGCATCCAGTGGTTAAACTGCTGTATGACACTCATTTATGCTGCAGTATTAAACAATCCTAAACATGCAGTTCGTCTGGACAGGAATGAGAGCATGAGAACTGAAGCGTGCTACTTTTTGCTTGGGAGAGACGTTACTAATACAGAGGAGCCTGCAGTTGAAGTATTTAGAGCATTTGGTGCAAGAGGAGGAGGGAATCCACATCCTAAGCACTCCATGACTACTTTCAGAAGTTTGGATGAAAGAACTAGAATTTGGGTCTGATTTCCTGTGCACAAAGCCAAACATCATCCATCGTACTATAAGAAGAAAAGCATGCCTCATAAAATTCCTGAATTATTGCCATACTGACTCAAAGCAATAAAAGATAGAGAAAGGACTTTAACTTCTGATATTTCTACTTTGCAGAGCCGATAATACTCTTATCCCTTAAATGAAGGGTTTAGGCATAACGCTGCTGTGCTGGAAGAACATTTCTTCTCTACCACAGCTGGTTTAAGCTACACTCCTGCCAGCGGGAAGAAGGAGGGTTTTGATGCTGGGGCATATGTGAAAATAATATTTAATATCACAGCCAGTATCACGCATAATAATGTACCATAAAACATCCAGTAATGGCTGGACCGATGACTACGTCATTTTATTTTGATAGTTTTGCCCTTAAACTTCAACAAACTTTCAACTTTACAACTACAAATGCAACTTTTGCTTAATTACTATATAAACTACTATATATAGTGTACAAAGTAAGAATCAGAAATTACACACTATGTAATAAACACTTAAAAGATTTGTCTCCATGGTAATAGGATACCTCAAATGTTGCACTATAGCGCACGTGCTTCTTTGAATTTAAGAGATATTTTTAATCATTATGTTGATAAAATTCTTGATTCTTAAAGTTGCACACACTTCCATTTTGCAGTATAAATAAAGTTCAGGATTTTCGTAGATGCTGCAAAGGAAAGATGAGGCTGAAATGATTCACTTTCCTCACTTAATGTTTATTCAATGACCCTAGCAAGATCATCTTGGCTGCCCTCTTTGGCCTGCATAATGAGTATAAGCCAGTCTATTCAAAGCACTACTGTGGTGTCATCTGAGGGTCTTTAATATGCAAAAGGCATTTCATTTGCTTGAATTAATATGCGAGCCATAGAGCTTCTGAAGTGGAACAGATGTTAAAAGACTGCAGTTACAACTGTGTTAACAGTTAAGAGATAGATAGTAGCTGAGGATCTGGGAGTGTCTGTCATTTGCTGCCAACACCACGTTCCTGTCTGAGTTTTGTTGCCCAGACGGTATCCAGAGAGAGAAAATGAAATAATAAGAGAGACACATGCAGAGGAAGTGAGAGGGAAAAATAGAGTCTGGTGGCCCAGTTCTCCCCTTAGACTCCCAGTGGACTGGCTGTTTAGCTGTTGAACCCTCCCTTTCATTGGTTCTGGATGTTGTCTGCTGGTGGCACTGACACTCATCTCAAGAGTGGTGTTGTTCCAGTCCAGGACAGCAGCCAGATAAGCTGTAAGACAGCACTGCACAAAGATAGGCAAAAAAAAGACCTCTCTCACTCTTTATCCCTATCTGTCTCACATTGCTTAAGTACTTCTGATGCTTTAACTCTTCTATCCATCTTTGGGATTCAAGTTGAGCAACTCTAAGCTTTTCAGAATCAAAACATTCTCAAATGGGGGGAAAAAACCTACCTGCTCCCAAAATAGGCAATCCTTTGAGTGTATTTTCTGCAAGGGAAACAAAGGTTTAACCGCTGCCAAGCAGCAGGCAAAGTCAGTAACAAACATGGAAACCCAGTTCAGCCGTCATCTTATCAAGCAGTTGGTGCTAAAAATAATTTTAAGCCCCCGTGTGTTGGATGTGTAAATAGATAACTGAATGCTGAAATGTTTGACATGTGTTGAACATGAATTATTTACATGTGGCCAGAGGTGCTGGACAAGCTCAGATTATCTTGGATGTTTGGAAACTGTAACCTTGCGAGAATTATTCAAGCTGGAGACTTTGCTGGATGTCATCCCGCTTGCTCTCTGCTGTTGGTTCCTTTCTAGCTCTACTGTCAGCTGTAAAAAGGACATGCCTGGGGGGAAAAAAAGTGTTTAAAACAACAGTCACTACTTTAAAAGTCATTCTCTTCCCCTTTAGTGGTAGTGTTTTGGGAGTTTTTATGACTTAACAGTTTTCACACAGACTAAAAAAGACTGAATATGAGCACACACCCAGATCCACTGTGACAGCTTTCTGCCAGTTCCTTGTGCTCGCTCAGCTTTAGGAAGGAAATGGCTGATTCCCAACAGAGACAGTCCCCACCATATTTAGGACTTCAAGCCATTGTTAGAGTAGACAAGTTGGCTGCCAGTTGTTCTCCACCCAAAAGCATTGCCCATGCTGCAAGTTAAATTCTGACAGCATTTTGTCTCTGACTATAGACTGTACAGGCGAGACGGGGATAACACCCTCTGGTGGAGGTAAAGTACAACATATAGGCGAGTACAGCAACACTCTTTTGAGTCTAGTGATGAAGGATGCTGGTATATATTTAAAAAAAGATTGCCTTTAAATTTTTAGGTGGCTGCAGCAGTGCAAAGCCAAATTTCATGAAGTTACCAGCTGTATATGGTAGAAAAGGAGAAAGCCAGTGCATATTCATTTCTCAAGAGTTGGCATATGTGGCACAACAGACTTCATTTTGTCCAGTGACTACCAATAAATCACTACCAGATCATTTAAAACAGGGATGTCAAACTCATTTTACATGGTGGGCTGCATACAGCCCAGGAATTTCAATAGTTATTGGTGAAAAAATAACTTTTTGTAATTTTATTGTCCTAATTTTAACTCTAGTAATTAATTACTTTGTTGTTGGGATAGGTTTTTATCAGTAGGAAAAGCTGTAAAACTTGTACAAATACAGTCAAAAGTCCAAGGTTTATGCCAAATTGAAGTCATTCTGGCCCCCAGGCCTTATATTTAACACCCCTGATTTAACCTCCTAAGACCCGAACTCTTCCACGGCATGCATTTTTACTTTCTCTTTGATATTTGGGCATATTGGGACCTGATGAATGTAAAAACAAAGAATTACCAGATTTTTTTTTTTTTACCTGATTTTTGTTTCTAAGAAAAATGAGAATATCCTCATATGTGGCATATGAGGATATTCGTTTAAAATTTCGATAGAACAGTTACAGTATAATGTCCTCGTAAGTGGATATCAGGCCCTTGTAGAGCAAAATTGAGTATTTTAGTCTAAATAACCCAAAATGTGATGTTCACATATGTGGACACCAGGTCCTAGGAGGTTAAAGTAACATTTTAACATGCCTTAACTGGACCTCCTTAATGATAGAAAATCTTTAAAAATGTTCATAACTGATTCAAAAGTGTATGATTTTATATTGGTGAATATTTACTAATGTGATCTTTTTCTCTATTCCTAGGCACAGACCAGACACAGTCCATTACAGAAACAAGCAGTGGGTCTATAGAGACTGCAAATCCACTGTCTACTGAGCCACTTACCTCCAACTTTGTAACTGCCACTGAGGCCAGCAGCAGCAGCAACAGCAGGGACTGGAAGGACAGCAGCATCAGCAGCAGCATCAGCAGCAGCAGCAGCAGCGACAGCAACAGCAGGGACTGGAAGGACAGCAGCATCAGCAGCAGCAGCAGCAGCGACAGCAACAGCAGGGACTGGAAGGACAGCAGCATCAGCAGCAGCAGCGACAGCAACAGCAGGGACTGGAAGGACAGCAGCAGCAGCAGCACCAGCAGCAGCACCAGCAGCAGCACCACCAGCAGCAGCAGCAACAGCAGGGACTGGAAGGACAGCAGCAGCAGCAGCAGCACCAGCAGCAGCACCAGCAGCAGCACCACCAGCAGCAGCAGCAACAGCAGGGACTGGAAGGACAGCAGCAGCAGCAGCAGCACCAGCAGCAGCACCAGCAGCAGCAGCAGCAACAGCAGGGACTGGAAGGACAGCAGCATCAGCAGCAGCAGCGACAGCAACAGCAGGGACTGGAAGGACAGCAGCAGCAGCAGCAGGGACTGGAAGGACATGACTTACACAGACAAGACGTCAGGTATCTCTTATGTTGTGTCAGAGGAGGATAGGCCCCAGGTGTTTACAGAGGAGGGCCACCTACTCCAAGACAACCCAGACACTACTCTCCAAATGGGGGATGCCACAGCCTCCCACACAGACGTCCTCACCGACAGCACCTACACCACCACCAGCCGAGCTGGGGAGAGGACCTTGCTGTCTGTTACCTCCTCCTCCAGCAACACCACCTCATCTGCCTTTACAGAAGACTCCAACTCCCGTCAGCCTCCTTCCACTTGGGGTATTTCTCCTAAGTCGACAGAGACTGAGAACTACACCCACAGTGCCCCGTCCACAGGGATTACTGGAAGGGATGTGACCGACTCGTTCAAAGGAGTGTTTTCAGAAACTGGGAGCCCAGCAAGTTCCAGTGGAACCCAGAGTATTACTGGACATCCCAATGCCACCGAACAACAGCACACGTCGACATCAGAAGAGCCGTCTGACTCAACGTCATCTATCAGGGTGACAGAGCCCAGCACTGACCAATCTCAAATGTCATTTTCCTCTACGCCTCCTTTCACCTCACCTGCAGGAGGTCCCACCAATATTTCAGGAACAGAGCAAGGCTTGGGCTCTAGTTCTGGAGCGTCTACAGAGTTTTCAACTGGAGACCACAGTTCTAGCACTCAGAGTGGCACTGAGGGGCTTTCATCGCAGACCAGAGAGGGAAATGTCGACTTGGGTCTGACTGCAGTGCCCTCTACTGTCAGTAGTAGTACGTCTGAAACAAATCAGTCTCTGACAGATATGCCACCACTGGGTACTAACGTCTTCCTCACCACCTCACCTGCCACTGTTACAGAAAGGTATGCTAAAAAAAAGAATATTGATGAATATTAATAATAATTTGAAGTTTTTAAAGTCTGTACCTTTAAAGAAGGTAGAAGCAGAACTTGATTTCATTTGACTTGAGGTTTAATTTTTCTCTTCGTCAGATCGCAGATAACAGAAGAAAACCCTATCATATCAACCGCTTTCAGCACCACCACCAGCACCACAACCTCCACTGAGGCTATTACCACACCTCCTCTAGTTCCAACTTCATCCGCAAGGTTGACTAGCACCGTGACTAGCTCTCCTCTACAGTCCCCTACCAGTGCCACTGTCCTATACAGTTCGTCCTCCACGGTAGCCTCCACTCTGGCAGCGCAACCGACCCAACGTGCGCCACCCAGGCACACGGAGGGCCCCGTGACTGGGATGTCTGACCCCACTAATGTCACCACCCTGCAGATCGAAACAAGCACGGGAACTAGCAGAGTCACCACAGCTCACAGCAAGTCCATCACTACAACCTACACCCACAGTACCCCAACCAAGAGTACGGAAGCTCTGCACACCACTAGGAATCAGACAGACAGAGGTCCTACAGAGCTGGCGGTCACAACACCACCCCCTGATTTTCAGCACACCAGTCCACCACCACCACCTCCACCTCCAAGTGAGTTAGTCAGCTTCTTTCTCTTCAAATGACGGGACTTATTATTCAGTTTTCAGAGCAGAAATGTGTGTTTATCGTGTTCTTGTATGAGTTGCTCTTCATATTTGCATGTTTTCTTCTTACTATAACTAATAGAGGATTGTGCAATAACGATTCAGCGTATCACAGGTTCTAATATTCCCCAAACACTGTGCTTCCTGGTCATGAACGTGACTAATAATCTGAGTAGATGGCATTAGCTGATTTCTTGCATGTTGCAATAAAGCAAAAAAGAGTTCAACCTTAATTTATTGACAGATTAATTTACTGAAAAGCAGTCTTTACTTTTCTGTGGTGGCAGTTAGAGGATTGCAGCCGTCCTAAGCAATAAAATAAAAAGTACCACTGACATAACAATGATGAATACACATAACTTGGACTCTTCTTCACAATGAGATGCTGTTAAATGGATTTGTTCTCTCTTGTCTCAAGAATTTGCTGATGAATTTTCAAGTGATGCACTTGTGTGAAATGCTTTTAACGTGCCGCTCCCAGTGAATGGGTCTGGTATTCTGCACTGATCTTTCTTTCTGATTGGATGAATTCACTACCTGGAACAATGAATCTTTTACAGAAGCAGAAAAATATGGAAATTAGTTGTAGAAGTCTCAAAAAATCATCTATCAAATATAATAGACTTTGCATAACAGAGATAAAACTGCACATAGGAGGATGGATGACAGGTCAGAGTGAAACCGCATGCCCTAAAAGGTCAAACCGAAGCTTTTTTAAGGATGCTATTTTCCCTGATTAATGCTAACACACCCGCTATCTACTCGTAAATTTTAGGAAACCCCTGTGTGTCCAACCCTTGTAACAATGAAGGGATTTGTATGGGTGATGAACCGGATGCGTTCAGGTGTAGCTGTCAGCAAGGATGGACGGGACGGACCTGCAACAAGGGTGAGCTCTTCTGCTCTTCTACCCAACAGTTTAAAAACAATATTGGTACTATGTGTGTTTTTCCATGTTTTGTCTTTCAAAAAACAAAATGCATGAAATGTTGCATCAACCCCTTTTTAGAGAGTGTGATAAGGGTGTAAAAGTTTGGTGAAATCCTTCCCAAATATAATATTGTTACACCTGTGTGTTTAGATATTGATGAGTGTAAGCAAAAGCAAGAACCCTGCCCCAAAGGCTCCACGTGCGTTAACACGAATGGCTCATTCAGCTGTGAATGCCCGCTGGGCTTTGACCTTGAAGATGGACGCACATGCAGCCGAGGTAAAGAAAAAGGACATTAGAGTTAGTTTTTTTCTCCAGTCAAAGTTATTTTCTCAGAGGCCTTTTATGTTTTTTAATTCACACTGTTTTCCCCCCTTAATAGCTAAGACATTTCTCTGCACTATCAGTGCCAACGGATCACTACATAACTCTGATATCCAAAGACAGATCATCAAGCTGGTGAGAGGCAGTTCGCGTCACTGCATATTCTGTGCTTCACTAAGCTTACGTGCATTATATCTTATACATGCTCCTGTTTTTGTCTTTCCTGCAGTTCAATGTTTCACTCTCTGACTACCCAGGTTACAGGCGCTCAACAGTGACCAAGCAGTACGTTTTTGCATTGAATTTCTGCACATTTTCTGTATTTTTTGATATATATTTAAAATATGCAATTAAAGAAAGTGGTTGTAATTATTGTTAGTAACCTCAGAAAAAACGAATCTTTCAATTACAATCCTATAAGGTAATGTTTCCAGTGCAAGTCTACTTGTTTCTCAGTTTTTCGTCATTCTACTTCAAAGATCTGCATTTTTGACATTTCTTCTTCTTCTTCTTTTGATGATGCTAAAACTTAGCTAGTTAAAAGGGATCTCTCTTATCTATTAGAACCTTGTTTTCTTGTTATTTACAACACCAACAAATTCTCCATATTGACCTCAGATCTCCTCCCCATAGAGAGAAGGATGGTGTTAGTGTCATGGTTGCTAACACGTTTTCCACCTCCGCTAATGTGACAACCACTGAGGTCAACAACAGAATCCAGATGTCTCTCAAAACCTGCAGCTCCGCATTAGCCCACTGCCAGGTGGTCCTGAAATACAAGCTCACTTACCACGGTGAGTGTGATAGCCAGAAATCTCAGTGGAAATCATTAACTGTGTTTGTTTTAATTAATTAAATCGTTTTTCCAACTGCTCTTCAAATCAAATCAAATCAAAATTTATTTATATAGCACATATTAAAAACAACAGTGTTGACCATAGTGCTTCACAGTCAATAAAAACATGAGACAGTTAAAACAAACAATAGAAGAGGACAACAAACAATAGGTAACAACGCAACAAGCTAAAACAGCCAACTAGACAGAATCAAAAGCCAAAGTAAAAAAAACAAGTTTTAAGACGTAATTTAAAAAACTGGATAGACTCGGCAGTGCGAATATGAACGGGGAGGTTATTCCAGAGTCTGGGTGCCACGGATGCAAAGGCCCGGTCGCCTCTCGACTTCATTCGAGTCCTAGGTTGTGCTAGGAGCCTATGGTTGGATGATCTAAGTGCCCTGTCGTGTAAAACTTTGTTAACATCAAAGTAACTTTACAAAGTCTGCAACATCTGCAACTTCAGCTGCCTCAAAACGAAGTTCTATTGATGCAACAGAAACACAATAATGATGTTTACAATAAGACGTGTGAACACGTCTTATTGTAAACTTTATTTAGGGCAGTCTCATTTCAACCACCAGAGGGCAGAATTTAGCCATAAAAACATTTAATGAACTGTGGCGTGATATATATGTAAAAAGCTTTGCATGTGTATAAGCCAGAAACTTCAAAGCATCATATAACAGCTTCATTTCACAACATGACACTACCGGTAATTGTATAATCATGTCACAGGACACTGGTGCTGTGCCTCTAAATGCTAAAATATACTGTACAAGCTCTGCATGTCAAAATTATTCATTTTTCAATGAAACAAAGGGGAACTATTAACAAAAATTGTGTTTTATGATCAGATTTTTATAGCTGAGATTAATTCTGCCCGCACTGTGTTCCAGCGGAGAGTCTTTGTGCGGCTCAGAAAACCCAGTGTGATGAAGAGCGCTCCAGCTGCACGGACACCAGTGGTATCGCGTGCTGCCAGTGCCATGAGGGATACTACAAACACAATCCTGACGATTTGTACTGCTTAGGTAAGCTCTTCTTTATTTACATGTTGCCACATGTGCATTTTTGTTTGAGTCACCAACCTGAGAGAAGTCAAATGAAAAAGTTAAATCAAGGAAATTAATGTCTCAAAATATCTCCAGTTTCCCCTAAAATTTGACTGCTACACGTTATATGAGAATTTGACTGAGGAAGCCAAAAATGAATAAAACAGCACTGGCCAGGCCTTTGAAACCTACTTACCAAACTGTGTTCTTTCAAGTCACTGAACAAAATGTCTTGTTTCAGAATGTGGAGATGGCTTAAAACTAGAAAATGGCACCTGTGTCCCGTAAGTTTGCTTCCTTTTGTTTCTTGTCAGTACTGTTTTCTGAAAATATTCAAGGCAACTGAAGGTTCCATTTCTTTATTTCAGATGCATGTTTGGTTTTGGAGGATTCAACTGTGGAAATTGTAAGTGAAGCCCACCGATCATATTCATCTTAAATAGAATTTCTTATATCTTTAAATGTGCTAAATTTCTTAAGTGTAATTTTGTGTTATTTTTTAACTGTAATAAGAATAATATTTACGGTGTTTCTATTTGCAATTGCAGTTTACAAGCTGATTGCAGTGGTAGTGTCACCTGCAGGGGGCGCCCTGCTCCTCATCCTTGTCATTGCTCTCATTGTCACTTGCTGCAAGTAAGTTTGCTTTATTGTTAATTCAAGAAAGTAAATGTAATGAATATTGCCCGATAATATTATTTTATATTATAAACCCAATCTGTATGTAAAAGATGGGCTTAATGTGGAAGTGCCATAAAATAACACTCTTTTAATGATTAATAGGAGGTGAGGCCTCCTATTGCAAAAAGTCTGTAGAAGTCAAAAGGTCTTTCTGCTCAATTTATAACCTCAGCAGGTATATTCTTGATGAATTTGTGGTGAAGACATCTAAATGGCCCCATTTAGAGTCAGAAAAGCACAAAATTCAGGGAATACTAGATCCTCATGACATCTGAGTTTAAAAAAAAAAAGGAAAAATACTCAAGTAGAGACTTCCATCATGGTGGCTACATCCATCTTTTATATACAGGCTATATTTATAAACAAAAACCCATCAAGTTTAAGTTTTTTCAATGTGGAATCTTTCAGGAAAGACAAAAATGACATCAATAAGATCATCTTTAAAAGTGGAGACTTGCAGATGTCCCCGTACGCAGACTTCCCTAAAAATAACCGGATATCCATGGAGTGGGGGAGAGAGACAATAGAGATGCAAGAGAACGGCAGCACAAAAAACCTGCTACAGATGACTGATATCTACTACTCTGTAAGGGAACATGTCATTTCTCGCTTCTCACATATCTCTGTCTCTTGTTTAAGTTAAGGCTTCGTTTCTCTGTGTGTGTGGTTGATGATAAAGTCCTTTTTTTGTTTCTTCTGTTATTTCCCTCAGCCTGCCTTGCGTAACTCAGACCTGGACAGAAATGGCCTGTACCCCTTCCCGGGTCTCCCAGGCTCTCGCCATTCATGCATCTACCCAGCCCAGTGGAACCCATCTTTCATCAGTGATGATTCAAGGAGAAGAGACTACTTCTGAGTGGGCCACTGTGAACACGCAAACTATTAGAAACGTACCATTTTTTTCATACTAACAGTTGGGATTTGTCAGGATGGGTTTTCTGTCACTGTGTGCAAACCCTATTTGCACACTAAATACGTGTTTGTGTGTGTCAGCACATTATAAACGTACACATTTTCTCGAGTAAAATGTGTTTCAGTGTTTTTGCATGGCCCATTCACGTTAACACGTGCATTTTCCACCATGCTGATGTTGTATTTAATGTGTTTTTCCTGCCTTACATACAACCACCAATACTAATTTGCTCCAGTGTGTAGGTCGGTGATCCATTACAGTTAGCATCGTGTCTGCCTCTCTTGCTGCCAGAGTTATGCTGTTGCTGGCTGGTAATGCATTGCAGCTTTGCTTGAACAAAATTGCTTAATGATAAATAAAAGCATTCACGATGTTTCCATTGTGCTCACCAGATATGGGGAAAAACGCAATAAAAAAAATAATGCAGCATCCTTTGGAGGGATAAACCACAAATAAAATGTAGCAAGCAGACATGCAAAAACACAGATAATGTCGTTTCTGTAAGTGAACGTTTAACATGTGTGTGCCAATGCTGTGATCTTCTTACGTAAAGTATTGATTCAACATGACAACAGCAAACCACTGAAGGGTGAACGAAGTTTAGCTTCATGCCAGTAGAAACTTAGGAATGACTTTGTAGTCTGTTGCCAACATTTATGTCCAAATCAATGACATGTAGCATAACATCTCGTACATACACACTGACTTTAGAGGGATAAACCTGTGGCTTTAAATAAGTATGTGTGTGTGTGCCTGTGTGTGTGTGTATGCCTGTGTATGTTAAAGAATGAAAGTGTGTGAGGAATAATAATCTGTATCGTTACTGTTGTTAAATATTTGAATGTAAAGATGTATCATGATTAGCTATTTCTGTCGTGGATTATTATTTTTATTTGAATGTTTTCTAACTTGGTGTTGATTCTGGCGTTTTAGTCAGATGAGCTTATTTAAATAAAAATGTTACAAAGCATTTTCTCTGGGACTCCATTCTTTAAACCTTTAAATCCTATGTTCGGGATAAATGGCACACTTTATATTACTCAACTGTAGGTTAATTTCTGTTTCTTATTGTCAGGGTCTGCGGAGGCAGACCGTGCGGAAACGTGTGTGGTGGACCCAGGTGCAAACACAGGCGAGGATGCAGGAGTGGATTTAAACAAAAGCGAGCCGTTTATTATGGCTGATGAAAAGGAACAAAACAGAGTGAAGGCAGCATAAGAGTAACCGTTCAAACGAAAACCTAAACTGGAAATAAACTAAGGAAAAGCTATGGCTTGGAATACGGAACACAGAGGTGGTAACACAGATGACGCGACACAGACTGTATGAAACACAGAGACTAAATACACATGAGGGATGATCAGGGGAAGTGGATGCACACGGGGAACACAGGTGACACTGATAATCATAACAAGACACGGCAGGAGTGAACGTAACACTGATGGGAGATGGGCAAAGTAAAACAGGAAGTACACAGAGGTTCAAACAGGAGGGGAGAGAGCACGGGGAGAACGCAGACATAACAGGCTGGGGAAAACATAGAATAAAACACAAAGAGAGACGAGGGCTCATAAATACACAGAGGGGCACACAGGGGGTGAGAGTCACGAAGGGAAAACACATAAGGAACAACGTAACAGATCAACCCAGGAAGCATGGCCTAAATAAAGAACAAAATACAAAAATACATGAAAACTAAGAATACTGGGCCCACATGGCCCAGGACCATGACACTTATGCTGCCAAAAAGTAATGATCATTGCATCGTTTTAGTACAATATTGTGCCATGAACCAAGAAGAACAAATTAGCAATTTAAACTTGAAAGAAATGGGATGATTGGAAATTCAATACTAAAACAGTACATTTAACACTGGCTGATATTGTCATGCATACCTTCATTTTTACCTTCAAGTCACTGTCCTGTTATTTGCACTAAACTTTTTGGTGCTTAAACCTTTATCATGTAAAACTCAGAAGTTTACATACACTCATTATGGGCATAGATGTCATAATACCTTAAGGTGAAGATCTAACAAGCAGAATTGTAGATTTACACAAGTTGGGAAGGTGTCTTGGAGCCATTTCTAGTTCAAACAACTGCACATAAATACGAGTGTTTTGAATGTGTCTCCACTTTGCCAAGGTCTGGTAGACTGTCAGCCTCAAATGATTTTCAGGAACCACCAATGCTTAACCCTGCCACGAAATGCTGGAACACCAATGTCACTGTCCGCAGCAAGTGATTTTTCACCATGGACAAAAGGGTGGCGACCAAGAAAGTAACCCTTGCTCCAAAACTGACACTTTCAAATTTGACTGAAACTGCGTCTAAATTCAGATAAAAAGTGAGATTACTGTAATCAGCCCCAAAAACTGTGTCAAACCAGTTACCTTGGATGACACGACCTTGGCCCCCAGTAACAATGTGAGGAATCCTGGAGTTATTTTTGACCAGAATACAGTTCAATGTGCATATTAAACAAATATTAGGACTGCTTTCATGCATTTGTGCAATATCTCCAAAATTAGAAACATCCTGAATCAGAGTGATGCTGAAAAATTGGTTCATGCATTTATTACTTCTAAGCTAGACTGCTATGGACCATTATTATCGGGCTGTTCTAAAAGCCTTCAGTTCATCCAAAATGTGTACAGAAAGGGTACTGGAAAGAGAACATATTTCTCCCAGTTTGGGTTCCAGAGACAAAAATTTGCTCTACTTTTAAGGTTAGGCTTAAGACTTTTCTTTTTGCTGAAGCATATAGTTACAGTTGGATCAGGTTACCCTGAATCCCCCTTTAGTTACGCTGCAGTAGGCCTAGACTGCTTGGGGGAGTGAGTGTTTCCTCTTAATTCACCTTTTTCTTTCACTATGTGTTTATAAACCACTCTGCATTTATTCATTAGTAATGAATTTATTAATTTGCATACGGTGCAATTTTACCAATACATCTGAATTTAACCTCAAAATCAAAATTTTAGCTATATGAGCATTTGAAAAACATGTAAATTCTGAGAATGTAATTTAGAACATCTTCTAAGAATGTATGAATCTGGTGCTTCTTATGAAGAAGGTCAAAAACAGAGACTGATCTGCTGCCTCCACTATGAATGTTTTCATTAAGATCATTTTTCTAATAATGATTAATGGACCTTTTTGCTGTTTTCAGCATTGCAAGAAATGTAACTGGTTTGTTTGCTTTGTATAGATCATAGAGAAAAGATCAAAAAGCTTCTCAGGCTTCAAGTAACAACTTGAGTTTCATAATAGCCTTGATTTTGGTGTTTGCTTGAAGATTTTCTGTTACGTTTGGCAGCATCAGTTACAACCTCACAATATGTCATGACATTTTTACCACCATCTCTGCGCAAGTTGCAAAGTACTATGTATACCATTGCAGTTTCCATAATTCAGTTGTTATTCCAGTGGTACTGCCATGCAAACACATAAGGAAAATAGCAGCAAATGGAAATTTCCCTCTCCTTTCAAAGGTCCAGCAGTTAGGTGAGAGTCACTGGCTTCGCTAAAGGAGTCCTTTATGTGTTCTGTGCTGTGTGGTCTGCACATGTTTTTCTTAGCACATACTCATTTCTGGATGTCGTTGACTTACATATAGCTGGGAGCACATTAAACTTAGTAGCTTGTCAGGCTTAAATTGTGAACTTTGTAAACAAACTGCTGTCAATCTTTACTATTTTTATATGTATATGTATATATATGTATATATATATATATATATATATATATATATATATATATATATATATATATATATATATATATATATATATATATATATATATATATATAAAAACACCCAGCACGCCCCTGCGGGCGGTTTATCCTTCAAGCTCGGGCCCTCTACCAGAGGCCTGGGAGCTTGAGGGTCCTGCGCAGTATCTTAGCTGTTCCCAGGACTGCACTCTTCTGGACAGAGATCTCCGATGTTGTTCCTGGGATCTGCTGGAGCCACTCGCCTAGCTTGGGAGTCACCGCACCTAGTGCTCCGATTACCACGGGGACCACCGTTACCTTCACCCTCCACATCCTCTCGAGCTCTTCTCTGAGCCCTTGGTATTTCTCCAGCTTCTCGTGTTCCTTCTTCCTGATATTGCTGTCATTCGGAACCGCTACATCGATCACTACGGCCATCTTCTTCTGTTTGTCTACCACCACTATGTCCGGTTGGTTAGCCACCACCATTTTGTCCGTCTGTATCTGGAAGTCCCACAGGATCTTAGCTCGGTCATTCTCCACCACCCTTGGGGGCATCTCCCATTTTGACCTCGGGACTTCCAGGTTATACTCGGCACAGATGTTCCTGTACACTATGCCGGCCACTTGGTTATGGCGTTCCATGTATGCCTTGCCTGCTAGCATCTTGCACCCTGCTGTTATGTGCTGGATTGTCTCTGGGGCATCTTTACACAGCCTGCACCTGGGGTCTTGCCTGGTGTGATAGACCCCAGCCTCTATGGATCTTGTGCTCAGAGCTTGTTCTTGTGCTGCCATGATTAGTGCCTCTGTGCTGTCTTTCAGTCCAGCTTTGTCCAGCCACTGGTAGGATTTCTGGATATCAGCCACCTCCTCTATCTGCCGGTGGTACATACCGTGCAGGGGCCTGTCCTTCCATGATGGTTCCTCGTCTCCCTCCTCTTTCTTGGGTTTCTGCTGCCTGAGGTATTCACTGAGCACTCGGTCAGTTGGGGCCATCTTCCTAATGTATTCTTGGATGTTCGTTGTCTCATCCTGGACTGTGGTGCTGACACTCACCAGTCCCCGGCCCCCTTCCTTCCGCTTAGCGTACAGCCTCAGGGTGCTGGATTTGGGGTGAAACCCTCCATGCATGGTAAGGAGCTTTCTTGTCTTTATGTCAGTGGCTTCTATCTCCTCCTTTGGCCAGCCTATTACCCCAGCAGGGTACCTGATCACGGGCAGGGCGTACGTGTTGATGGCCCGGATCTTGTTCTTACCATTCAGCTGACTCCTCAGGACTTGCCTGACCCTCTGCAGGTACTTGGTGGTTGCAGCTTTTCTAGCGGCCTCTTCATGGTTCCCATTCGCCTGTGGGATCCCCAAGTACTTGTAACTGTCCTCTATGTCTGCAATGTTGCCTTCTGGTAGTTCAATCCCCTCAGTTCTGACTACCTTCCCTCTCTTTGTTACCATCCGACTACACTTCTCCAGTCCGAACGACATTCCAATGTCATTGCTGTATAGCCTGGTAGTGTGGATCAGTGAATCGATGTCTCGTTCACTCTTGGCATACAGCTTGATGTCATCCATGTACAGGAGGTGGCTGACAACTGCTCCGTTCCGTAGTCGGTATCCGTAGCCAGTCTTGTTAATGAGCTCACTGAGGGGGTTCAGGCCTATGCAGAACAGCAGTGGGGACAGAGCATCTCCTTGGTAGATCCCGCACTTGATGGTGACTTGTGCTATGGGCTTGGAGTTGGCCTCTAGTGTTGTACGCCACATCCCCATTGAGTTCCTGATGAAGGCTCTTAGGGTCCCATTGATCTTGTACAATTCTAGGCATTCCAGTATCCAGCTGTGGGGCATTGAGTCATAGGCCTTCTTGTAATCAATCCAGGCAGTGCACAGGTTGGTCAGTCTGGTCTTGCAGTCTCGGCTGATTGTTCTGTCTACCAGTAGCTGGTGTTTTGCGCCTCTGGTATTCTTGCCAATTCCTTTCTGTGTCCCGCTCATGTATTGACCCATGTGCCTGTTCATCTTAGCCGATATGATGCCTGACAGGAGCTTCCATGTAGTACTGAGGCAGGTTATTGGTCGGTAGTTGGAGGGGACCGGTCCCCTCCAACTACCGACCATATATATATATATATATATATATATATATATATATATATATATATATATATATATATATATATATATATATATATATATATATATATATATATATATATATATATATATATATAATTGTTAAATTGTTAAATTGTTGAATTTTCGAAATGTCTAAAAAAACTGTGTATGAGGGTGTAGTTTTTAATCTCACATGTTAACAGAACTGTGTTTTACAATGCTATGGTGAAATATTTGCTGAGAGGATATCTTTCCATATTTAAACTTACCTCTCTTTAGCATTTGTAAGCAGCAAACTAAATGCGTTTAACACTCTAGCAGGTACACAGGTATCTGGCATTTGTTGATGTATTTCTTTATGATAATTTTCTAGTGGGAACCTATAAAGTGAGGCTGGTTTATGAAATGAACAACAATATAATAAGACTTGCTGTTAATAATATATATTTGTAATAGAGAAGTTAGCTGTAAAACATCAAGTACAAAAATTGCCTTTGCTGTGATTGATTTTTGCCCTTTGATGCAAGCCGAGGTTAAATAATCTCAGAAGTCACCTTCAGGTCCTGTCGGAAATTTGGGAAAGGTATAATGGTAGGCATAATAATCATCAAATAATAACATTGATTAATAAATTATGACTACTACACCTATAACTAAATCACGTTCTAATCTTCGAATCATACAAATATATATGTATATAGACATGGTATGTACAGGAATGTTGCATCTTATAATGAGAAGGGAACTTGATTAGCCTACAATACATCAGGAATAATGGACGTTATAAAATGGAAATCCTTTATCTTATATTTAGAATATTATAAATAAGAGATGTTTTTACAGTAGTGTAAAGTCTGAATTAATATTCAACGCTACAATAAGTATTATAAGCAATACATGTTTTTTTTTCAATTGATGATCAAATGTAACTTTTCTTAAAGTGTTTGCCACATTTTTCTTAATACATTTGATCATCAATGAAAAACTGCATTTTGTATTTATTCAGGTTTTTATTGTCCAATATGAAAATTTGTTTGATGATCTGGAAGGAGGAAAACACTTTCTCATGGCACTGTATGTGCAAGTTTTCACTTTGAGTTGTGAGAGATCTGAGCTTCTTAGATGACCATGAAGGCATCAGGTCCAGCCCCTTCTCTCAGGATCGTTCAGATGTGTTTCGTCCTCTCGGCAGTTGGTGAAGGAGGAGGAGAAGGAGCTGAACGGTTAATGTACAGGAGAACCACCGCGCCGAAAGTCTGGGAAAAGACAAGTGCCACCGTTTGATAAGCTGTTGGAAAGCCATAGAAGCTCGCCTGATTAGATTTTTCTGCTTTCTAAATGCTCAGAAAGATCAGATGTCATTTTCCGAAGCACATAAGCGATGTTAAAGTCAACGGTTTACCTTGTGTTCAGGTGAGTGTAGATCCACCTCAAAGAGACTTCATGGAGTGTTAACGTTACCGTTATAGCTCAGCTAGCTTTGGTGGTTACAGTCCGCCGTTATATTTGTATGTTTACCGTTACCTTTGACCTGTGATGGACGAGTACAAGGACCGGGGGCTCACACTTCGTAACTTCGTACTGGGTTGGTATTTTTTCTGTATTTTCTTCCAATCACGTCCGCGGCAGGGCTTTTCGTTTGGTCGTCATAAGTGGAAAACGCGGAAAGAGGCTGTAAAGGAATCATGCGACCAAAATTATGAGTCGATCATCCCAAATGTGTCTGGCACTGCTATTACTACCATATTCTATATATATATATCTATATATATATATATATATCTATATATATCTATATATATATCCCTTAATTATAAAAATGTAACGTAAACTAGAAGTGCATTTTATTTGGTGTCTGCGCTTTCAGTTTATCCCTTATTATCTAAAAAAGTGACTTTTTTTTTAGCGATACTGTGGCTTTTGTGATCTCAGTGTTGTCAGTTGCCAACATGTGTTTTTGCTGCTGTCAGGTCATTTCAGGCACAGCCTGTGAAGTCTGCACCCTTGGCTTTCTAGCGCATCAGTGGTTCAGAGAAGGGTATGGCCCCAGCTCTGACAAAAATCCTTAAAAATGGCCACGGGATCCACTTGTCCTCACCCCCTGCCACTGTCAGAACTGACTCAGATGGGAGAGCCATGTGCAGTATAGAGCTACAGCCTCACATGAGACCCATAGATGATGATGACAGTGACCTCCAGCAGAAGATGTGGAACCTTTCTTCATTTCACTTCCTGGACTCCTGCCTACCTTTCAGTCTCTTGGACGCTTCTTCCAACCCTCCGCTTTCGCCATGCCCGCAGACATCCGACAGCCAGTGTGAGACGATGTCCCTGCCCAGTCCAAACTCCCTTGTCAACCTCCTGTCCTTCAATAAAGGCTCCAGAGATTCCCATCATGTGGCCTCAGTCTTCCCAGATGTACCGGACATGTTTTTAGTTCCTGGGCCTGAACACAATAGACAACACATTTGTCTGCCACATGGATGGAGTGCCGCTCCTGAATGCCAGCCATATGGTGGTGATGTGTACCACTCCTCTCTTAACCTTACGAGTGTTTGTCCTCCATATCCCCAAGGGGAGTTAACATCCCCGGGCCACACACATTTGTTTGCACCTCCACCTTCGCTGAGACAGGAGAAAGCAGCAGGGATGGTCTGCCCTCCCCCAGTTTCAGCGCAGCCTTGCATTGACAGGGTAAGCCCTGACCAGCTGACGTCCAGAGCTGTGCTAGAGGAAGCCGTGAAGGCGCAGTTCTCGCGGCAGACAGACCTGCGCAGCCGGGCTTTGAAACTGCGAAAGAGACTGCAGATCCTGCTAGGAGAGCAGACTGTGCGGCACTGCAACCAGCAGCTGGAGGGGCTGGCAAAACACAGTCAACATGGAGATTTGTCTTTTGACTGCTTCAACTCTGCACAAGAAAGCAGTAAACTAAGTTTTCCTTGGCTAGAGTTGCCAATAGCCTCGTCATCCTTCTCAGAGGTCGGAGAGTTCAGCCACTCCAGTCAGGTGGTACTGAGAGGTCTGCAGGAGGCCTTGGACTCTGAGGCTACAGCCAGCAGCAGCTCAGATGAGGAGCCAGTGGAGGAAAAGATTCGTAGCAGGATTTCATCCATGTGAGTATCCAGGTCTGTTTTTGTTTATTCAACCAGTGCCACAGTGAGCGTGTGGCTATTACAGCTGCTGATTACAGCTAAATAAACCAGCAAGAGTGCTCAGACTTTAAAACTCCACAGAACGGCACAGCTTAACCGTTTATTCAGCTAAAGCCATATCAACAGTATATGAAAACAGGTTCCAAAACTCAGCTGTAGTGTCACTGGCAAACTGTTCTGGGATCTGGTTACCAGAAAGCAGCTGTTCTTCACAGTAAAAATCACTGCTCTTTTCTTAATTACTGTTGAAAGTTCACAGAGGTTGGCTCTGGCACTGGGCGTCTGGTCAGTTAAAAACCCGACGAGAGCAGCTTTTTAACTTCGACTGATGTAAAAGTGGAGTGAATGGATTGTCAAGTTTGCTTGACAATATGGGAAGGGCATATTAAGTCAGTATTAAGTCGTGCACGGTTACAAATGCCAAGAATGACATAAGAAATCCACTCCTTCTTTTAGAATAACAGTGCGAGTTTTGGAAAAAATCATCTAAAGTGTTACGAGGTCCACCGTGCTGTTTACTTGGCCTTCAGTGAGGTTTACAGTGTGGTTGTCATAAGTGCAAGTTTTGTCCTCCCAGATGTGGGGGAGTGTTATGACATTTTTTTACCATACACACACAAGCGCGCGCGTTCCTTTTCCATGCTGCAGTCATAACAGATTCAACAGAGCAGCCAGCTCTTTTTACCCACAGGGTAGGAAATAAACACAGTCTTTCCAACAAGGCAGCAACTTGCCAGCCATTCTGTGTGCACATTCCTCAGCTCCTCCTCTTTCTAGTGAAAAAATACTTTAAAGCGTGTGTCTAGATTCAAGGTTGAGATGTTTGTGGTGTCCTTGTTTTTGTTTTTTGTTTTTTTGACTGAATGTGTAAAATATCAAATGCAATCTTTTTAAAGCTTTAACATCTAGAAAAACTACACTTAAAAATGAAATTGCTGCTTAGTCTAGTTCCTGATTGCCCTTTTGTTTTGTTTACCTGAATTCAGGTTTTGGGCTTGGTTTGCAAGTTTGTTTGCTTTTTATTTTAGTAGCTATAACTGTTCAAAAAAACTAAGTGAATCAGGGAGATCTGTCTTGCCTAGCAGGATGTTTAAAAAAAATAAAAAGGATTACGGTCACTTGGGATGATGATTCAGATGATAAACATGCATTTTAGACGACAGGCAGTCTTTGCAGCCGGAGCTCTTGCACAGATGGGGTTAAGGGTTTATTTCAGGTCTAGAGAATAAGCGCGTGATCCTAGCCTGTGCAGTAGTTATTGAAATCGCAATATAGTTCACAAACCTTTCATCAATAAGATTCAACCTTGTTGACCCCTTAAGTTGTTTCCCGTGAGCCTGGATTCAGTCCAGAACACTAACTAAAATAATGGTTGCTGGGTCTGACAACAGTACTGAGACAGTATTGTTTGTGTGTCTGCGCGTGTGCTTTTATTTGGCCAGCTTGTGTCATCTCAGGAGTGTCAGCTTGTCCTTTGTAGAGACTGCTCTCCTCCTGCATGGAACAATGCTCCGTTCTTCATCTGTAAACCTTGCCTGGGGATTTTTTAAAACATTTTTTATGGTTGATTCCTTCTCAAAGAGGATAGGACGCTGCAGGGGAGGGGATGGGTCACTGCTCTCTTTTAGAAATGTTAAATAGTAAAGACTTTTATCATTCGACGTATGAACTTGTGAAGCACAGATATAGTTTGACTTAAAAGAAAAAAATCACTTCCAGATGTTGCTCTGTTTTCATTTTCAAACATGCTGCACAGCAGTATTTTTCAGAGTCTAAGTGGTCAAGTTTAAATGCCAGGCACACCCTAAAATCTTGATGCTTCTGCAAGAGCCTCAAATTGGGGGGAGGGGGTCTTCTTCCTGGCGCAGCCAGGATTCAAATATGCAATATAGAAGTATGGATGTAATGGATGCAGTCTGTGAACAAGCACAGTAACAGGTATGAAGCAGCCGTTCCCATTCTGTCCTTTCCTCTTCTCCTAATGCTCCACAAATATTCCTGGAATTTTCTCATTATACAGTTGGAGTGAGCTGCAGGGCTGCCAGGTCTGGCCATTGTCTGTGAAGGAAAAAGAGCGCTTACTGCTCAACAAAGAGACACTAGCTTGGGATTGAGTGAAACTTATTGGAGAAATAAGCCATTTTGGACATTTAATGGACTGTTTGGCTGTTTTTTCTTTTTTCTTTCTTTGTTTTTGTATTGACCATAAAGTGAGGCTAACTGTGTTCATTGAAGCAAACAGCATTTAGGGTATTTGATTAATCAGGGTAACAGTGAAATAGCTAACTCATAATATCAAAGGGTATTTGCCAGGTGCACTGTGTGTAGCTGCTTGCTGACTAGCCTAACCTTTTCCTCTCCTGTTTGAAGTGGGGGAGTCTCTGTCTATCCTAGCCAAGGTCCAAGAGCAATGCCATAGCAACTATTGCCCTGCTGAAGTCAGCCAACACACACACACACACACACACACACACACACACACACACACACACACACACACACACACACACACACACACACACACACACACACACACACACACAAAGATAAATGCTAACTGAACAGCCTAGTGCCATGGAAACATGCTATAGACACACACCACACAAGTCAACTGTGCTTTATTCTGTGGCCTAGATAGGCTTTTGTGCTTGAGCAAAATTCTCCCCCCCCCCCCATGCTGTTTGGATGCTAAACAGTTTACATGCCTGTATAAAATAGGTCAGGTAGACAGAGCTGCAGTACAAAATTGCAGATTGATTAATCATCTTGTTCTCAGACCGACATACCTGGTTTTCATGATTGTATTCAGCGCGATGAAATAAAAATCCAAGGCTTACAGCTTTACACTCGTCTTTCTTCTTATGGGGTTGAATGGGGGGGGTGTAAAGCCTTTGACAGGGATGAATATAATATTAAAGTGCTTTTGTACGGGTGTAACTGTCCTCCCTTGTCATCCATCACCCTGTCCCTCCTGCCAGCAGCAGCAGCAGCTGTGAGAAGCAGTGGCTGGAAGAGAGAGCAGAGCTGAGCAGCCGATGGACTTGGTTGGAACTGCGCTTGGATGAACTAGAAGGGAGGATACTACAACTGGAGGGGGTCCACAAGCATATATGCTCTATGAAGGTATGACAAAAGGTGTCTGTACCAACTGACTGACAGACAGTTGGTCAGTTATATTATAGGACATTAAGCTTGCACACTCTTGTCAAGAAAAGGGATACAAAAAACAAACTTTCATGGATTGCCCGAGCTACAATAAGTAGTATGTTTTAATCAGTGTTTGGATCCTCTCTTCTCTGTCTTTCTGTGGATCTCTGTGTTTCTCAGGGTCGGGTGGTGCTTGCAGACTCCCAGCCACTGACTGACAGGCAGATTCAGCAGACCCTGCTGAAGGAAATGGCAGGTTTATCCTGCACAGCTTCTGATCCGGACAACGAACCCTGCAGCCCTACACGGCTTCTGCACAATATAGAGAGACAGGTAGGAGGGAGGGATTATTACTTGCACCTCTGATACCAGGCATGAGTTTAAAATAAAGAGGATTAGTAATCTAGAATTATAGATGCTGTTTTAGGAGATTACCCTTTTCTGTCTTGTGATCTTTCATATCCCAATGTCAGGTTGAGAGGATTAAACTAATTAATTATGGTATGCTTACTTTCTGACCTCTGGTAATATGCTAAATTAGAGGCTGCAGGTCAAATGAATGAATTTGTGCTTTATGAAGTCGACCGTTAAGTAATAAGTCTGTAACTATGAAATTGCTTATTTATTTTTTGCAGCTGTTGAAGCTCAGATAGTAGCTGACATCTGGCTATGTATTTAAGATGGTGCACACTCTTGATTACGGATGGGTATCGTTTAGGTTTTATCCGATACCGGTACTTTTGAAACGGTGCTGGTGCTTAAACGGTGCTCGAAACGGTGCTCGAAACGGTGCTTAAAGAATGGAGAACACACACTTTGTCCAAAAACTTCTCATGTTTAGCTGTTTTTTTGTAAAAAGATAACAATGTTAGCCTTTTCTGCAGCTATAGGGGATTTATGGCATCACTCTTGGCTGGAAGCAGTGCTTAATCAATGGAAAAAAACACCAATTTTGTCCAAAAATCTCTCATGTTTAGCTGTTTCCCACTTTTTCTTTGGTCATTTTAGCCTTTTTGGCCAGGGTGAAGGGAGTATATGCCATCAAACAAGAAGACAGCCGCATGTAACCACGACGGTGTTTGCTAGTTCACCTTACGTGTATTAATGTAATAACGTGGTTAGCCTACTCAACGTAAATTACACACGAACAACATTAAGCTACTCGCCCAGAGAAGAACGGCTGCTGCTGCCATCATCATCCGTCATCATTTCTGCTACACTGGCAGGGCTAGGGGCCAGGACTCTCCTCTTCGGGTTCTTGGGGGATGTTGCTAACTCCGGATCCGATAACAGGCACCACACCCGCAGTAGATGTGCACGGTGTGAGGTCTCGCAGCAAGCTATCAAATACTGTGCATTTCTTGGCTTTCAAAAAAACGCTATGCGTCGCCAGGTGTTTCATCAGATTCGAGGTGTTACCTCCTTTGCACAGTATCAGCTTAAAGCAGGCTGCTGAGTTTGCATCTTTTGCTGTGAAGTACAGCCAGACTTTTTATTCTGTAGCTCTGCTCTAAAAGAACGTACGTACCTGGGCCCGCCTACTATCCTCGGAAAGGTAAAATGATTGGCTAGAATCCAAAGTGTATGACGTCTCAGGAAAAAAAGCACCGAAATGTGCGCTGCTTTTCGGTCTGGTTACTACCGTTTATGTTATGGCACCGGATACCGGTACCCATCCCTACTCTTGATAGCTTTAAAGCTGTACTTATGTGCACACAAGAATCAAATTTCGTAAAAAAACAAAAACGTATTGATTCACAACCCACACCGAGACATGTTGTGATTTAAGTTTATGACCTAGAGCTGGGTAATCTGTTGAAAAGATCATCAAGTGGTCCTTTTTAGATTCATGATCCTTGATTTTAATCACATTGATTCGACTCATGTGACCATATGATTAGTTAGGACACAAAACCTGTCACTTCAACTCCAGGCTAAAATCGTATAAGACACATAGTATGTTCAGTGAGCACCGACCTTACTCGTTTGCTTATCCTTGCAATCCATATGATTCGTATGGAAAGAAAACCACATGCCAACCTTAGGCGATCCATTATATAAAGTCATTAACACGCCCCCAGCGTGCTCACCCACCCAAGAAAAACAACTTCTATTTGTATTTCCATTTACACTTGCTTTAGAAGTGGTATGTACCTAAATACCAAAATATGTGTTTTGCCTCAACATGTTTTCTGAGCTCATTCAATGTGGGACTTTCTATTCACTCTCGGTTCATACTCTTTTTATTCGCCTTGGTAGAAAGTTCTCATATGTGTACTGTGCTCCTTTTTAAGATTACAAGGCTTGCTTATATTTATCAGCCTGATACCAAATAATAAGAATCAGCCAAGGCTAAAGACATCTAACTCGATGTGATCTTTCTGTGAAGAAAATGCTTCAGGGGAAGTCTGAACGGCTGGATTGTATCTCACTCTTATGTGCATTATTTGGCTGATGTCTTCATTGCAGAGTGCTCAGCTTAGCCAGATCGTCAACAGTCTGATGCCCCCTCTGAGCTTTTCACCGCTCTCAAAACAGTCCCAGACCTGTAAAGACAGGAGAACCCTCCCAAGGTAGAGGAGACACACACACACACACACACACACACACACAAGTAGTCAGATTGTGTTAATACCTATATTATCCTGTGTGCTTTTTACAAGTTGCAGTTAAATGACACATTTACAAAAAACGTCTTTAAATACTGTTAATTTATGTGAAAATCTGACATATTTCAGACTCTAATGGTGATAGAAGTTTGTCTGTTATCTCTTTAAAGTCTAGGCGATAGGGTGAAAGCACGTCCCAGCTTGTCGTAAAACCCACTGAACCCACTTCGGTCTCTTCATGGAGTCTGACTTCAGTAATCCCTTCATGTCTCCCCTTCCTGTTGCCTTTTTAACTCTCTGCCTGCCTGTGAAGATGAAAGCCCCATAATAAATGAAAGGCATTCTGTTTCTTTTATTCATGTACAGTAACAAGTGGGTATAAGTAGGGATTGATGAACAAGATCTAAGGAATCAACACCTTGAAAGAAGTTGCTTTTCGAGCATTGTGAACTTGCTACAAAGCACAAACCTAACACGTGACCTCATCTGGTTGTGTTTCTGCAGCGGCCAGAGAGGAGATGTTTTCTTGCCTGTGAGCTCCAAGAGAAAGAGACTAGGGACTAGGCGGCTCTTTAAAGCTGATGCGTCATGCGTGTGTGCCCGAACCCGACCCCTGGTCACCTACCACAAGCCCAGGCTGTTCACTTTCAACTCATACGGCTCTGGCAGTCCACTGGTAAGCCATATGTCGACCCCCTTCTTCTTCTAGTCTGTTTAACCATTTACATGCTGTATATAATTGTCAAATTGTGCCTCTTATTACCCTGCAAGCATATCAAATACATTGATTTATGTACTTCTTAAAGCAGTTCAGAGATTCTTATGAAATGTAGCTTTAAAGCAGTGCCTTTGAGACCTATTTTAGCTTCAGTAGTGGAGTGCCATCACTAAAATAGGTCTCCAAATTAAATAGGAATTATTGTTCAAAGCCGAACACCTGCTTTTAATTAAGAAATAATATCTCTAATTCAGATCAACAAATGCAGGGTGCTATTTTAAAAGCTCAAGCCTTTATTTAGCCTGCGGGGCCAGTACATTATGCTGTCCTCTTACTGCAGATAAAAGATTGCAGTGGCGGTGTGTGTCGAGTGCTTCTTAGCTTCACACTGTTGCGGTATTGAGGATGTGTACAGCATAGGAATCTATAAATCAGCTTAACTATTTAATTTCTCATTCACATGTTCTTGACCTTGAAGGACTTTTAAGCATCGGCATGTCTCACACAGTGCCGGGATATTTATAGAGTTTCTGCATCTTTCTGATTCTGAACACTACAATTGTAGCTGCTATAATAAGCAGCGCTGAGCCATCATCATTGTGACATTGTTCAATAACAAAAAGAGCGTTTAACAGATTAATGACTTTAATCAGTGCACTCCATCAGAGATCAGCTTCCTTACATCCATATCACTTATATCCTGGAAAGGAAAGGTAAACTGTAAAGAAATTCTTTCCTGTTGCTAATCTTGCTCTGCCTATCTTGAGCATTTTTTTTTTAAGTAATCTTTTTAATCTCTTGTTCTCTTTTCCTTTTCCAGCACTCAAGAAAGTCCACGGCTACCTTCTCCTCCTCGCTGTCCTCATCTTCCTGTTCATGCTACTCCTCTTGTGATCCCATAGTCTCGTGCTCTGATCCCGACTGTAGCTCCAGCGGGGTCTCCTCCGACACCTTCAGCTTTCGACGTCACCCTGTGTCGTCTCTGTCGTTTGGTAGGAGAAACGTAGCTACATTACATTGGTCAGCATGAGCAAACTTTGTAAGCTAATCAAGATTTTTAGATCATTTGATTACAATGTTGTTTTTGAACTGCAGTCAGTAAGAGTAAATATTAGGCTTCCTGTCTGACATGGTAGACTGACTCTGAAGGGTCACACACCCTGGCCATGTATTTGTCATCTCAGGCCTGTAGAGCAAAAAAAACCAACAAGATTTGCTAAAGTAGGGGGCAGTTGAGATATGTTTGTAGGGTTATAATAAACTATAAGGTATAAAAGGTAGATGTTTTTAGTTATACGTCTTGTCATATCAGCTTACTATAGTGTGATCAGTCAGAATTTTAAAAAGACCCCACTGCACACAGCAGATGAGAATAATCTGCCAAAACTTAACCGAACTGGTCCACAGAGCCAAGAAAACAGGTCAGGTTACATGCAATATTTTAAAACTGGCATCACAATAATTAAACCTTAAAATGAAAGCACAAGTCCTGTCGTGATGGACCGTAACCACATTTTTAATCGCACTTTGGAGAACGATCACTCAGATGAAGTCAACATAGGGACAAGTCCAAATGTTTTCAGGGGGATAAAGCTCCTTAATCTCCTGGTCTTCTGTTGTGGTCTTTTGCAATGGTAATATTTTTAACTACTGGTGACTACTAATGTAATGTGATCGTGATTCTTAGTGTTATTTAAACGTTTTTTTTTTTTTAAATTCAATTCAGTTTTATGTATACAGCGCCAAATAACAACAACAGTTACCTTAAGGCGCTTTATATTGTAAGGTAGACCCTAGTAGGGCTGTGCGATATGACCAAAATCTCATATCCCGATATAAGAATTCTATCGTCCGATAACGATATAAATCACAAAAATGTAACATTTTCTGTAAATTCTGTGAATCTCGGGCAGCTCGTCTTGCGGGAAGTGTTTCCAGCTCCGCGTCATGTAGCTGGAGTCGAGTGTTTTAACCGATGCATGAAACTATACATTTTTAGACATAAGTTGTAACGGCCGCCGTTTTCTTTGTCAGTATTTATTACACGGCGTGCTGCGGGGAAAAGCCTGTTCTAACGTTTAGGTCTAAGGTTTATTTTTTTAGCTCTTGGCGGCTCTTTTTTAATTCTCATCCGTAAATAATCTGCTCTTTCACGTGATTCAGTTTATTTTGAAAAGTCTCAACAGGATCTTGAGCTTTATTGTGAAAGGTTTATGTGGAACATAAACAAGCGGACACGCGATGCTATTACCGTCATTGTTGCTAACCACAAAGCATAAAAACAGGCACTTGTCTGTCTGTAATGTGGTTATATTAAATATAAGAGAAAGAGAGAACTTTAAGAAATTAATATAGCCACTACAGTGACCATCAAAACGATGAAAAAATATTGCCGTAAACAGTTTATTTTGCAACACCATGAAACAAATGATGGCGTAAAATGAAACAATAGACGTTTTTATATCGTCATCCGATATATATCGTTATATTGAACACCCCTAGACCCTAGAATAATATATTCAGAGAAAAACTCAACAACCCCCTATGAGCAAACACTTTGGTGACAGTGGGAAGGAAAATCTCCCTATTAACAGGAAGAAACTTCTGGCACAACCATTCTTAAATACATGGCAGCAGGGATGGTGTGTAAAGAATTTTTAAAAACTTTTTAAAATTTATTTTTCTTTTTGTTTTAGTATGCATAGATTCTGTACAACTAGGGCGACGCGTGTTGAGATGCTACTGTTTAAACTGTGTGCTGAATTGAATTTGCAAAAGGTGTTGTATTCTTGTGTCCCCACACTTAAAAATTATCATATTCTTCCAGGCACACCTACGAGCCACCACGTAAAGAGGGTGCCAGGCAGAGAAGTATGGTCCCAAAGACCTTTAGTTGTCAACAGTCCAGTAAACTACAAGCGACACAGCTCCACGCCGCTGCACAACAGTAAGATCGCTCTGTATACTTGTACTGATTACAAATTATGCCTCATTGTGTGGTGCTCTCTTTCATTCTGCTGGTCTCCTTTGTTTTCACCATACTGATATTTAGGCCCAAAGCATGCTTGCAGCTTACTATAGTGTGATCAGTCATTCAGCGATTAAGAAGAACGAAGGATAGAGGTGCACTTTAAAAAGCCGCACCTGTGCATGTGCTCTTAATACTGTTATCAAAGCGACTGGATCAGATTGTTTTTGCTAAAGTAATATAACCTATAACAGGCAAGCAAAAGTTACTTTAATTGTAATTGTAGCTAAATCAGTGGTAGCATCCGTGTCTTTATATTCTAAGCAGCCACTCGGATTCATTAATGCAACAGTTCAGGTAATAAATGCAGTCTTTCAGTTTTTCTAAAGAATAATTTGTGCATAATTAAAAATGAAATGACAGTTCATCATATCCAGACAGCTCACCCATTTGCTTGTATTCAGTGAAGGCAAACAATAACCGGCTGCTTCAAAGTCATCCGCTCACTCTGCTTGTTTTCTCCCCGTCGACTATCATAATTCATTCCTAGCGTGTCAGATATCCCACTGGGGCTGTAAGAGGCATCCAACTGAGCAGTAGATGGAAATAAAATCATTTGGCATTTCACCTATGTCTGTAAGCACCTTGGTATGTTAGTCTGAAGCTAATGAATGATAATTTCCTGTAACATTTACGCTGCATACCTTTGGCAGCCTGGAAGGTTAACAATTTAAGAGGATCTTGCATACGTGGTTTTCCATATTGTAGATGGATGATTCAAAGTTTAGATTTTCCACTATTTCTCTGGTAAAGGTTGAGGAAATGTGGAATGATATAGATGAGAGGGGGAGAGCATAAAGGAGGAGACACAAAGGAAGCAGACTGACAACGGATGAAGGCATCAGGCCGGGCAACGCTTGTCGATTTTGTGTCAGCTTGAATGATCTTATTGTCGTTTGTCAATACCCGAAGAAGGCAGTCTGTCAGGTAAATGCCAGCTCAGATAATAGCCACATGGAAGCAGATTTCTTATCAAAGCTGATCTCAGCTGAAATGGGATGAGATTACATAAACCGTCAAATCAAGCAAGATGCAGAAATGTGGACGGATGACGTGGAGACTGATGATAAATGACTTTCAACTGTGGTATATTTTACAGTGTAACATAGAGAACTCAGTGTGTTTAAAGACAAATTAATTGCTATAGCCATATTTAAAAAAAAAAAAAAAAAAAAAAAAAAGATCCACTTCTGTGTCCTGTTCCTTTAAAGTAACTTGAAGCAGCAGTTTGGTGAGTAAAACTCATATAAATAATGATTGGGGATTAATGTTTTCACTGATTGGTAGTAGATTGGAATAAAAATGAAAAACTCGAAATCATTCTGACAGTCTATTAATTCAGTTTCTTGTGTTCGTCTCTGTGTTTCGCTGTAGGTCAGGAATACAAGCAGAACGGCAGGCATCGTAAAAGCAGAGTTATGGGTTTGTCACCCATCAGGTTGTTAGTCTCTGCTCAGAGTCGACACAGCAAAGCCAGTCAGAGGAGAAGGAAGAGAAGACGCATCCGCAGGCTGCTGGAAGGTGTGTATACGCAGTGAAAGCTCATACTTGGGTTTCATTACTTCTTCCACAGCTTATGTTTTTGGTCGTGTGTGCGTGTCGTCATTCTGTCTGCAAACACATTAGCTCGAAACGTTTTGATTGAATTCTGGTTAAGCGTTGTAGGGGTGTAGAGCGCTGTCATGTTAACAGTACATCAAAATTTGTCTTTCATCCAAAAAAGCCTTAGAACTCAAAAACGAAACATAGATGAATCTGTATCATCAACATATAGGGAATGATCTATGGGGATTCTAAGTATCATATAGCTGTATGTCATTTATACATAGAATGTCCTCATAAATAAAACCAAATTGTACTTAAAATCATGTCAAATATATTAAAATGAGTTTCAGTGGGGCAAATAACAAAAGTCTGCACTTTCCACTTGTTTTTACTCGTATGCTAACACCTTAAAATACTTTCAAAAGAACAAAGAAAATTAAATGAATATATAGAAAATCCAATACTATTCCCTAAACGTAAATACGACCCAGAGTGAGCTGCCTTAGTGGAAATTTGTGCTCTTGATGTTTCTTGTTAGAGCTGTTTTAACAATGTAGCTGCTGGTTTTAGTGTACAGCATGCCTGTATATGTCTGTGTTTGTATACCCAGATGAGGAGGATGCCCTGTACCAGCTCTGTGATCCAGCAGAAAGTTCAGATGATGTGCTAGAGGAGAGCTACTCACATGCATCACACAAGCAGGCCTCACAGGTAACACAAAACATATGTTATTATTAAAAACTAAAGAGCCAAGAAAATGATATAGGTGAAATGTAAGAAGTAGCAGATTTAGTTCAGATTAGGATGAAGCGCGGTTAGGATAGGATGGATATGACAGGATAGGATAGATCCACCTACGTCACTTAATATGCGCATATGTGTGAAATGTAAAGAAAGATGACCACAAAAGTTTTGTCAGGACATCTGAAGATTTAGAATGACTTTGAATATGTAAACTCTTCTGAACGATTGGTAAGCTCTTGATTCAACCTGGGAACGTTTCCTTCTAGGGCTTTGTTCGCAAACGCCAGGGAGAGAACGTGTACAACATCAACAACATTGTCATTCCCATGCCACTGGCTAAAGTAGAAAAGCTGCAATACAAAGAAATTCTAATACCCAGGTATGAAATGGAAACACCCCTGAAAGTGTTACAATGTATCACTATGAACCATAACTCCTTTAGGATGACTAATGACCAGTCTTATTGACTGGTTTTACAGTAGTTGTGATTCTGCATAATTGTATTTTGCAACTTATTTATTATAAACAATCACTTTTACCAGAGTGATGTCTGATTTGTAAAGCTATTGTTTAAAAATGACAAAAGTAAATGGAAGTTGTCCATTATCATTATTATAATGATTAGTTTATCTTTATTGCAGTTGGCGAGTAGTTGACATCCAGCCTCTGATGGAGATGGAGCCAGAGAAGGTGGAGGGGCATGAAACAGAGCATTTCTTTTCTTTGAACATGAGCAGTTTATTTTCATTTGTGAACAATCCAGCATCTTAATGCCCTTCTGTCTGTCGGTCTGTCTGTCTGTGTGTTGTGTTCAGGCTGAGGCTCTCAGTGATGAAGTCTTTGCTCAGCGGCACCTGGCTTTGGAGCAAAAAGAGAAGTTACGCTGGTCGTCCTGGGATAAGAGGAAACACCGTAGGCGCCCTACAAGGTGTGGACACCCACACAAACTCATAAATGTAGCAATAATGAGAGTAATGCAAAATCTAAGGTGAACCACAATGTTAGAAAATGTTAGAATGTTTTTAAAGGGCCTACAGAAATAAAACAATTCTGTAAAAATATACAATAAACCTCAATAACTGAGGAAGTTAATCCAGCTAGTTAATGAGCAGACAGAAGAACATGTTATAACCTCAGATCTTCCAATAGATGTTACCTGAATGTGGATTAATGCCACCACTAATCATTGTATTACATTTGGAAAGCTTTAAACAGTGAACTCTCAAAGGCGTGCAGCTGGTTTCAGACTTGTTTTGTTTGTGTGCATGTAAAAACCTGGAAATTTGAGACAGTGTTTCATGGGGTGTGTTTGTTTTCTCATTCCAGATCTGGCAGCAGGCTTTTAGGCAGTGGGGGTGGGATGTACACATCAGGAGAGGAGAGTTCTGTGGAGTGGAGTTGCGCTCAGCTGGATCTTGATGATTCGCTGAGGTCAGAGGAGTGGCTGGTAAGATCAAAAGCGCCACAGCTGAAACCTGAAATCCCCAAGACAAACTGAGAATATCACAGGATGGTTGATCAAGGTGACACAGGAGGCAGCTCATGTGGAGTCATGCATATTTACGCTGTTGTGTCCCCAATATGCTGTTTACCGTATTTACGCTTGACTGTTGTTTCCAACACAAGGCGTTGTAAATCATTTAAAGGAAAATCAGCAGACTGCAGCACTTTCACCCATACATTGCTGTAAGGATATTTTCTGTAACATTCCTGTGAAAAAATGAAGCCGTTTCATGTGTCCTTCAGCAGAGACAAAGAATATAAAGCAGCAACATTCATCTCATTCATCTTGTGTGAGCTATGGAGCCTTGGTGGGTTCTTGAGAGCCTACACAGATACTTGTTTCCACTCTTGTTTCCTGTGATGATGCCCTGATTGCAGTCCTCTATTCCACTTTGCTTTGATTGGAGAGCGAATGAGTTGTCCCTAAACCAGACTTACCTAATCAACCTTCTCCACACTACAAATAACCCTTACTTCACTGCATTGCACTTCTTATGCACTCCAGAGGCCATACAAACCATGATTAAAGCACAACCATTATTTATTCATTTTTAAACAGACCTCTGAGCCATGCACAGATGTATTATAGTCCTCAATGTGCATATTCACTGAAGGGACTGTTATGAAAAAAAAAGGACAAATAAAAAGCTTTCTGCAGTTTTATTTTACACTTAATGTCTGCCTTGCAGGAAATGTATGTAGCCAGTTGTGACTACTTACAAAAATGCGCTCCCCTGTCATATTCAATTTACAAATAAAGATAATATTCAATATTTTTCTGAATGTCATTGATTTGTCTTACTTGTCAGCCTCAGACACCCTGGGAGCCTCGAGTCTTTCCTTTGGATGAGGATGAGGAAGGCGCTCTGCTCTCTGATAAACAAGAAAAAGTCCCGTATGGGTGCTTAGGGATTAGTTCAGCCTCTTCCACGTCAAAGAACTCAAACTCCCAACCAGCTCCAACTCAGGCTTCTTATGCTACACTGCCCTCTGGGGGACAAAGCAAGAACAGCAGCTGATACTGCCGTGCCTTCTTTTTTTGTCTTTGAATGTAAGTTCATTAAAAAAATTTACGTGTGTGTGTGTGTGTGTGTGTGTATTTTCTCAATTTTAAGCAAGTTTAATTTGTTTAACCACTTATTCCAGTCATACACTGAATTGTCTGTGCTTTGATTAATCTATCCAGTATGTCATTCATAACATAAAATTATTATTACTATTATTGTGATTGGACTTTAACACACAAATTATTAATTTATTGGATCATTCATAAAGAGTACAAAGAGTATTTTAGAAGGTTAAGCCTCTGAAAAACATCCTTCAGTATTTTATCACTTAATTTAATATTTGCATCATTTCTTTTCCAGATCTCCTCTCATCAGGGACAACGAGCAGAACATGTGCCCTAGGAACCTTACCGGGAATATTTAATACATTCCACGAGCATTGTGATCTGATGTAATAAAAAAAAACTACTTTTTTTTTTTTAGGCAAAAGTGATTATTTTGTTAGGGTTGTGACAGTAGTCACAGTAGTTTTAACTTCTGCAGCAGTTTCAGGTTTTAATGTAAAAGAGGTACTGTATGTAAAGTAATATATCTATCAGCAACTCCACTGTAGTGTCACGTTTCTTTTTTTTCTTTTTTTTTTTTTTTTTGCCTGTCCCGTTTGGCTCTTTTGCCATCAGAATTGTTGTCTAAAGGCAAAGAAAGATGCCCAACGGATTTACTTTACCAAACTGACCATCCCAGCCTTGCCGTAATGGTCCATTTGATTCACCTTTTATTGTTTATTTTATTTTCACTTACTGAATACGGGACAGACTTGACTGGGGGAAAGAAGGGGAGAAAGAAAGAGGGAAAGAGAAACAGCTGGGAAGAGGGACGGGGGAGAAGGGCAAAAGACAAAAACCAACAGAACGGGCAGAGAAAAAAAAATGCATATATCAATCACCTGGATCACCTGCTGAGAAAGAAAAAAGAAAGCAAGCAGAAGAGAACAAGAGTAATAGAATAAACAACATCACAATGATATATGGGAATATGACAGTAAATACTAAATGTTAAACATTATTGTGCAGCACATAAGATCAACAGAACACAGTGTGCTTTGAGGTAGGAGCCAAAAAGGGTGTAGTTTGTGGGTGTGATTACCCGTGTGTACACCTGTGAGCATGGACGCGCTTGTTTTTTAAAAGGTTCCTTCATGTAATAATCTGCTAGAGGGTGTGGGGGGGCCACAGCCCCGTCCTCCAGGGCATGAAGCAGGTGTGGAGGAGATCAAAACTCCAGACATCCAGAGGCCCCCAGAACACAAGAGACCAAGGAAGACCACCAGAGGGGCAGCTGCGCCACTGTCCCGGAAAGAGCTGAGGAGAGTCCCAGATGAGGGCTCACTCAGCAGCCGCGGAGCAGAAGCCAGGGGGAGTTGCAGTGACGCGCCCGTGAGCTCCGCCGGCAGCCAGCTGCGCCTGAGTGACCGAGCCCCAGGCCGAGAGGCCGGGGGCACCCCACCTCCGAAGTGGCCCGAGCAAGCCCCAGGCCCCGATAAGCGGCCGCCAAGGAGTGAGCCGGTGTGTACCTGGACGCCCATCCCCGGACACAAAGAACCACCAACGCACCGACGTCTGAGGGGGTCTGCCACTGGCAGGGGAAGTGGTGGTAGGGGGAGATAGGCCTCCAAACCTTGGAGGGCCTAAGATGTCCCCAGAGAGGTGGCGCCTGACACCCAACCTGACATATAGACACAGACATACAGGCACACACAGACACAAACATCCATTCCCACCCTCATGCTCTCATATGCACTTACTCCACACTCAACCAACGTGGAGACAGACATAAAGAGACGTTGTACACACGATCACACTCCCCAAGCGTACTCTACAAACCGGGTCTAGGTGCCCCCGCCCCTGGAGGGGGGAACTGCACCCAGACCCAGGTGGTGTTTCCCTTTTCCCTGCGGTGGGGGGAGGCAGACCGCCCCGACTCCGCAGCAGCAGGAAGGCTCCACACTCCAGACCGCAGTCGGACGGCCAACTCCTCCTCCTAGTCCTAGCCCCCCTGCTCCAGCAGGTCGCAGAGAACGGGGGTGAGAGAAGACTCCAAACCTCCCTCCACCCGCTCATTGTAGTGTTGATGCATGTGTGTTCTAAGGTGCATTTAAAACCCAGGAGGGCTTGGAGCTACCTGCCAGAGAGCAGCAGGTAAGCGCATGGTCCCTCCTGCTAGCCCTCAATGTCTACGTGTATTTAAAATTGAGAGGTGGGCAACGATGCCAGGGGTGGGGTGTACACCCTGATGGTACTTTGGACTCCGTGTATCGTGCCCACCCCCAAGATCCTATATGTATGTGTAATGAGAGTGTGAGTAATGTGAATGTCTAAGTTGTGGGATAAAATTGAGGCAGAGGCAGCCAGAAGGGGGGGGGGGGGGGGGGTGGCCTCCTCTGCACCCTGGTGACATACCCCTACTCCAAGGCCCTGCATGTGTGGGTGGTTGTGGTGGAGCGGGAAGAGGGAGGCAGCTGGAGATGGGGAGGGAAGGAAGGGAGGGGCAAGTGACCCCTCCCTGGGGCCAGCTCCCCCGCTGACCCCAGTAGGCACGCCCATACTCCGCGACCCGCCAGGGAAAGGGGGCCCAGGCCCATCCAGACCGGGGCCCAGTGCAGCAGCGCCGCCCGGCCCCACAGAGCCCGGGACAGTCCACCCAACCCCACCACAGAGAAAACTGCACCCACCCCACCATCCACTCATCTTCCAGACTACATAAGACAATAAACACCCAGGCTGAGATCTTCCTCCACCTCTCCTGTATCTCCCCCTCCTGCAGAGGGAGCTCCTGAGGAGAGGAAAGCTCCTGCAAGATGTGACAATCTCCCCCACCAGTTGAAGAGCCCCCCAGGTGGCTCGACGCACCGGCGGCACCCTGCTCCAGGGCTGGGCCCCCATGCAGTAGTGTCACGTTTCTTTCATGTTTGTATCTGTCAACGTTATTTATTTCTACAGCTGTCTTAAAATGTAAATATAGGATATGTTTAGTAACTTTTTATTTAATTTTTAACTTTTACTTGGTGTACTTGTGCTTTCTGTTTGAAGATGCTGTCCTTTTTGTATTTTTTTTTTCCACAAAAAAGAAAATGTATTTGGAAAATATAAAACTTTCCAATATAGATGCCATGCTCTACTTCCATAGTTATCTCAGTGATCAGATCTGTAGCAAAGGGACATGGCTGCTATTTTTTCCTGGATTGAGAAGCTGCACTAACGACTCCTACTGGGCTTTTGTTTTTTGGGGCTATGCTTTGATTCGGGGTCCACTCAAATCTTCATAAAAAGATATCTGTATATTCATATCCACATATCTGTAGACAGTTTGTAGTCCATCTGTGGTCTAAATTTGAGCAACTAATCACATTCAGGCAAGCTGTTTCCAGGTAAACAATGGAAAGGAAAAGAAGGATGCAACCTAACCAAGATCACCAATAAGACCCAATGAAAAGGTGAATACATGCATCATTTTAAAATGTCTGATTTTTACTTGTGGTACTGCAGTTGCTGAATATTTTATTCTTTTTTGTTGTTTGTTTTGTTCTTTTAAAACTCTTTTTGCAGTGCCCTATTATTTGCACACATAGGAGCAATAAGAGCAATACACCTAAAAATACTATGTTTTAATCCCCCTGAATATGTGGTCAAATTACAGGGATAATGTCTGCACATGGCTGGACTGAGGTGCCCCCCAGTAATATCGGTGTTTTGAAAATCTGAAAAATTATTTCCTTTCAGGATTCTTGCAGCCCGTCACTACTGGAAAATCCAACAGGTGTGTGGAAGGATTTCAGGAGGAGTTTAACTAGGAGCAAAAATGTAAAACGACAGAAGGGAGATGAGGTAGAAAACAAGCTGCCTGTGTAATTGGGTCATGACATAGAAAATCTGAAATTAGAATATTGCACATCATTGCTTGTCAAGCTGTCAGTGCCCATTAGTCTGAAAACGAACAAGTCAAGTGAGGCGTCTCTTCAGTTGAGAGCTCCGAGGTTTTAATTTCAATAATGTGAAGGATGTCTGCAATTCTCGCCAAGTCTACTTAAATAAGATGTAATTTATAAAAGCTGGATGGACAGAACATTGTGAGGTCATTTCAGTGATTTGGATGATTTACCTTTTATGGAGGTCGTCACTTTTTAAGGCCACAGTCTTAAAGTGAAACAGCTGGTATTTTTGATCCCTTATGCATAGCTTCCTCTTATAACGACCTGGGAAGGAGGCAATGGGCAGATGGTGGTCAAGGTCATCCCTCTCACATACTGTATGCATGTCAGCTGCTTTATACTGGGGATTTGGTGCTAAGATTCTAGAAATCGAAACTTGGATTTCATTAAATTAATTTACAGATTATAACTGGATGATTCCAAGTTCATAGAGGTGAATAGGGCTCATCTGTGCTTTCACATGGCTTCGGGTGTCAGCTGAGGTAAATCTTTTCATTCTTTAAGATCCCCCTCCTTGGTCACACAGCATTACAACACTCTTTGTTGGAGTCAGCAGAAAAAAAACGTAAAACTATCAAGGTCGCTTGCACTCACTTCCAATTGAGAAGTGGGAGACCTTGTCTCTCCTTGAAAACTGAAGAAGAGCTCGAAGTGTCACATCAGTGCAATAGTAGTAGGATTGTCTGATCTCAATAGCAGGCAAAAAGAACCTCTTGTATCCACATGGGGGCCATATTGCTTCTTAGAAGACTACACAAGTCAACGAACAATATAATGCATACACATAGACTGTTTCCATGAGCTCTACATCAACTGAGTAAAATTAACCCTAACCCTATAAACGAATAAGCAGATTATTAACCCAATGAAAAGGGGGGAAGATGTGTGCACTGAACTATGAAAAGCAGATTGTAACTACAGCATTTGCACTCTGGGAGGCGCTCTTATATCAAAGAATATCTGAATACTGATTTACCATGTGTAAAAAATAAATAAATAAAAAATACTTACTGTTGAACTGGGATGACCACAAGTAACAGATGGGAAGTGATTCTTCATTAAGAACATTGTTTCTGGGAAGCCAAACTATTTTTCATGCAGTATTTTTAACCCATGCCCCGAACTGCACGTGTGCCTTTATACTGATTTATTGCCATAGCAACCTAAAGAACGTAATACTTGACGAGACGACATTTCGCCAGCCTTATTTACTTTGCAATACCTGCTGGCGTTGTACCTTTACGTCAACACAGTAGGTTTTACACTTCCGTTTAACCTGAAACGCGTCGGTACAGTTTGTTGCTGCTCCACCTCTGTGGTAATTTCTAGCAAAGGGTACACCAGAACACCGTAATGGCTAGTTTAAACACCGACGCAGTCTATCGGCGTGACTAGTAGGATCATTACGGTAAATGTAGGTTGCGGAGCCTGTGTGTGTCCGACAGACCGGGAGTTCCTCTGGAAGACACTACGCCGAACAGGTAAAGAATTTAACACTTCTTTGCTTTTAACAGCATCGTTTTAATGCAGCATAATATATTGCGATTGGCAGCGACTTAAAAAGCATGCGACATTGAATGGCTAGAAAAAGAAGTCCTTACACCCAGCAGTAAACTGACATTTCAGTGAGCTGAAGCTGAAATGATGAGGTGCCCCTCTGTGTCTGTGTGGATGGAAAAAGGACGCATTGTTCGTCCGAAGGAGAAGTGAATCTGGGCTCCTGTGAGTCTGTGTGCTGTCTGAGCTGTGGTGTGAGCCGGTTTTAAGATGAAAAATGCTGCGAAATTCATCCGATAATAAATCACATCTTAGGAATAGATCTAGAAATCAGAATCCCAAGATAGGTAGAATCCACACTGACTGACCTAATTGATCCACTTTTTAATTTTTTGATGGGGTTCAGGAATAATGTCTGCATTGTGCTACTTAAAGGCTTCACCTACTGCGGTGACTGCGGGAACTTGGCTTGCTGCGGTGGCAGTGCAAGGCTATTGGGCTTTAGTAAGCCTATAACACATTTCGGAAAGCTGTAGGTAACTGTGATAAAATCATCAGAGGGAATCCCTAGAGAAATATGACATTAATTTCCAATCACCCCAGAAAGGAAAAAGGGGGTGCAAAAGGAAAAAAACAGGTGCTGAGTCATATTGGCGGGTCCTTCCCCTGATTGATCTCACAAATTGAAGCCCTGTATGTGCATGTCTGTTGTTGTCACCGTCGCCACTGCATTTAATGTTAGATTACAGTTTAGTTTATTTCATTTAAAGGCATTTTGAAAGACTTGATGTCTTTATTAAACCCAGCACAACAAATAACACTTAAAAAAAAAAAAGCCAGGGCTGTTACACCTCAGAGGTCTTTTTCTTCATACTGAAATGGCTATTAAGTAAGCTCATACATGATGGGTTCCTTACACAGTACATAGGCTTCAGTCCAGTCTCATTTACATACAGGCACTGGCTATTGATTTTCCTCCATCAAGTCCATTTACAGTTTGTGCACACATACATATAAATGCCTGATGCATTCAGGATGAGGCTGCCATATATTGAGTCATGCACAGCCAGGGAGGCTGCTGTGAGCTCCTCCTTGGTGAGGGATGGGGCTCATGCTTTCATGTTTGTGAAGGACCCGGCTGGTCGTTCCACCTAGGTCTACATTTTGCCTGTTGGACGTAAATTCAGCTTTCTCAAGATGCTTCAGCCATCACATCCTTATATCTCTATGGCAAAGAGGACAAGAGAAACATTTCAAGAGCTTACTCCATGTTTGGATCTATACTTTGACATATTCTGGAGAAAAAAAGGCCAAAAAGCAACAAAACTGGAACATATGTAACATGCCTTCTGTTTTTTTCTTTGTGAAGTAAAGGTTATGATTTGCTTCCTTTAAATTGCATTAATATCGACACATTGCCTTTGCATTGGTGATTAATGATGTGTTTATTTTAGCATAAATGACTCCTTTTATATGGGCTTTATGTATTGATGAGAAGGTAAACAGTCTGAGTTTACTGATTGCGTTTCTGATTGTGTTTAGCCGGAAAGTTGACCTCTGATGCAAAATCTTTCTAGTGATAGCCCTTTTTTTGCTGAAATAACCAGTTGACGTTGAAGTATATGTATTAAAACAAACAAGCAAAAAAAAAAAAAGTCTAATTGTCTTTCTGTTGTCGAAATCTCAGATTAACTGAGAGTAAACTGAAGCTGAAATTATGAGGTTAATTAAGCATTTTGGCTCAAATGTGTAAAAAGAAGGGTTGATGGTTTCGGTATTAAATGTCACCCCTGTTTAAGTTGTTGGAAATAATATTGAAAGAATTCTAAGTAAAGTATTTGTTGTCTTACATGTATATATTGCAGGGCTGTGGTTTGTAATCTCAGCCAATAAGTGTGCAGAAACATTCTTAAAATTGATCGGATCTAATAAGCAAAACTGAAAACTTTCATTTGGCTGTAAGAGTGACAATACCGTTTGAGGTGCCAGTTAGGATGGGAATAGCACTGCAACCTGGCAGTTCACATTCACGTGTGGCGCCTCGCATTGTGGGTCAGCTTTACATAAGCCTTGTGTGTCAGTGAGGCAACCTAATCCTGATTCCTACAAAGATACTTAGTCAGCCTGGACAGTTATACACACACACACACACAGGCAGTCCTCCTTTGTCACATTTGGAGTTTGATGTAATGCTCCGTGCTTGTTTGTGTCTGTGTGAGACAGAGAAAGTGGGAAAGGCTCCCTGTATGAAAGAAGATAGACACTCAGTGGTATCTTTGGCTGCAGCGCCAACACACTAACACTCAACCGACATGCCTGCCAGCTAACTGCCAATCTCGCTCCCTTCTTTCTGTCCCTCTGGCAAAGGGAGGTATTCCAGGTTTTTGTAGAGATTAGCACACTGGTCAGCGTGCCTGTAAAGTAGTGATTTATAATTATCTTAAGGATCAACTAGGGGCACAGATTTTCTCATTGCTGAGTAATTGGTCAGTTATTTAATTTATAGGTTGATTGGTTTTGATTTTATCTCAAAAATTTGTAAAGCAAATTTTTCTTTTTTTAGAATCCACATTTGTATTAAATACGACAAAAATACTGGCAGTCCTCACATCTGAGAAGCTTTGCAGTTCACATATATGAAAACAGTTTATTAATGTTAATGACTCAATAGGACTGCTACTGCAGTTACTAGTAATAGTTGTTTATTCTTGTTGATGGCATAAACCTTTGCACTGAGATCCAGGATTCTTTCTTACACACTTGCACTTGAAATCGATCCTGTTTTGAGGAGAGAGGGAAATAGAAAAGCATATGGGGTTCATAAATAACTAGCAGGTCATTGATTAAGAGCTTGCTATAGTACTTTAGCTGACCACTTATATTCATTGTAACAGTGGGTAGTTCGGTGTCAAGGATGCATGGCAGGAGTTCTGTGTCACCAGGATAAGATCCAGCTTTACGTTCGGTATTCAGCAGACTTTGTTGTGCATGGTGTTTAGACAGTGCCTATGCAAAGCACCGGTATGAACGAATGCTTTCAGGTCAGGGACAGGTGAAGGGCAACCATCACCCGGAAGGCAATGTCTTGCTTGATGACAGCAGTTTATTGACACTGGGAAGCTTTGATTGATTTGAAGCTTTGATTGATTGTCCTATTCAGTAATGGTTCCTCCTTGTCAACTAAAGCTATCTGTACAATATGTAGGCTGAAGGATTGAAGCACGCAAAACTTGGTCACCACTCCAACCTTTAATGCAATCATATACAAAGCAGTTATTTCACTTAGGTAGTATTTCCATGTCATACCTGTCAAATGTCACATTTAACCAATGCGATGCAGCTTTTAGTGACTTTACAAATTTTTCTTGTTTATACCGTGAACATCTTACCAATTCTTCCATTGCAATCTTCTCTGAGAGCAGATTATCAGTGGAAATAAAGCGTGTAAGCCGTAATCCCAGATCAGCATTGAAATGCTAATGGAAAGCAGAATGCTGACTTCACTTGTGCTCTTGACAGTCCTGTCAGCAAAAGAGCAATCACGCTGACAAGTCTGAGCTAACTAATTTACATTTTTGGCTACGGTTCAGGAGTGGCATGCCCCCGTGCTGACCTCGCCTGACTTGAAGCTAACGGACATCCACTTCCACACAGATTTCTACACGCTGAGCAGCGTGATGTTATATATGCTTTTATGTGTCTTGTGGAATTCTGTTCCTCAGCTTTGATTTTTATGCCCCGAGGGACAGCTGGGGTCAAGCCCAGTGGTCTTTAGTTTGCAGGAGGCTGAGATCAGTCAAGTCAAACCCACAACCGCCTGCCCCAACATCCAGACTCTCTCTGTCTTCCTGACACCTCTGGTTGGAGTATAGACAATGGCTGTTGGTTGCATACTGAACCTAAAGCACATCTCTTTAGTAATGTGGATAAAACCAAAAGCGTCCAAGCTTGAGCTTGACACAGAGATTTAAAATGTAGTTACACAGATATTTCAGAATGTAGTACTCTGACAGAAAAACCTCTCAATTATTTGAAAGTGCACTAGGCTGTTTTTTTTATTTTTAAATTCACAAATTGCTTCCTCCTTATTGAAAATTCTTTGGACATGGAATATATTTGCTTTTGCTATTGCCAGCACCTCACACTCTCAAATGGGAGCTCTGGCATGAGAATTCACATGAAAATTGGACTGTAGTGTTTTGTATTTACGCATGAATATGGAAAATGAGTCACCGTCCTTCCAATGTTGCATGTCAACTTTCTTACAGCAAAGCCTGTTGAGGATAAATAATATCCAGTCCTCAAGAAAAACCCCTAGAGTTTAAAGTACAAGGTGAGACTTGTATGGTGTAATGATGGTGCGATTTTTACTGCAGCGCCATAATTTGAAAAACAACAGTGTTAATTTTTTTGTCATCATAAAATCACTCACAGGTGACAGGAAGTGATAACATCAGGCAAGAAGCCACAGTTTCACGTACTGTTGGCAGTTCCAGTGTCCAAGCAAATCTTTGTCAAAGAATATGGCACACGTGGCATATAGCACTGATATGTAAGAGAAAAAGAACAGGTGCATGTGTTTACTATTCATATATGCATTTGTGCTTCAAGTCAAATATAGAAAATCGATAAAACACGAAACTTTATTGACACCATTCTGATGTCAGAAGTGTATATGGATGGATTTTTTTTTCAAAGTAAAGAGAATATGGTATGTAGAACGAGAAAGAAAGCTGATATAAATATATGTGTGGGCTGAAGCAGGAAAAACATAAGGATGACTCACAACTCACCTAACTATCCTGTTTTTCCTCTCCTCTTGTGTGTGTTGTTTTTGCATCTGTGTTTGTGTACAACATCCCTCAGTCTTTGTGTGGGAGTCTGTGCTTAAGTGTGTGGGTATCGTTTACAGCTAAATAATGCTTGTGCTAAAGGAGAAAAAAACATCCCCCTCAGCATTTTCTCTGGTGTGTGATGTTGACTGCATCCCAGTGGCTTTATTTTGTGACATAATTCCGTCATTTAGGTTCTTTCAACCTGCTTCAGCCGATTCAGTGGTTCCTTGCGTTTTGCTGAATGCCTGATAACAAGGCTCATAGAAGAGTGTGTGGTCATAGAAATCCAGCTAAACGGCCAGCCCGTAAAAGAACTGTTGTGGGAGATGAACTTCAGGATTATGATTGTTTTGCAATAATCAAACTCTATTGTAGCCATACTGCAAATATCTCAATAGCATAATAACCCCACTAATCTTTTCTTTATTTATTTTTTGGCAAATGCTTGAGTAATATATGTTAGGCCTTTTTGCTTATATTTGATAGCCACTGTTCAACTGACAGGTAATGTAGAGAAAGAGAGATGAGTGATTTTCAGTAAAGATCTGATCGGTCTGGAATTGAACCTTAGACTCAGCTGATTAAGGCATTTTTCCCATGTGGCTATCCCCTAGCGGCTAGGGCCTAGCCACTTGAGTTGTCTTTGTTTATTCCATTTAAGGCTAAACTAAAATAACAGAATAACAAATACTGTACTGGAAAGCTCATCAGAGTGTTAGAAGTGATGAATATTTCTAAAATCTCACTGATGAGGATGATGAAATCCATTAGTGCGCTGATACAGTATATTGGTCAAATCCCTGAGTGTTTCACTGCCGTTCATTATCGGAGAGCCAAAACCCCTGAGATGATCCAAAAACAGCCATCTTCCCGCCCAGTGCCTACAAAATCCCTACTACCCTTCACATCCTTATTTGAAAGGGTTTAAAATGAAACAGATGTATCATAAATATCCTTCAGTCTTATCTACATTTTCCTCTTTGATTTCCTGCAATGATAATAGGCCTCACAACATGAAGCCCGATAGCAGTGTCCATCTCATAAATGAGAGACCCTGTCAATCATGAAGAGAAAGCTAAAGAGTCTGAAATCTTCTTGATGGGGTTTCTTCCCAGCAGAATTAAATGTAAACGTGTGAAGCCCTGGCTTAAAGGTGCCAATATGTGCTGCACTTTTTAGCTTGCATTTCATCTTATGTAAGGTGTGTCAGACATAACATAATATAATGTAATTATCCCACAAAAAATATGTTGTTTACACGTGTTCTTTGTCAGTCTGGGAGAAAACATACTTAACATACTGTAAGTATGGATCTCACCATGCAGATGCAGAATGTCAGTGAGCTTGCATAAATTGCTTGTGTTACAGCCTCTGTCAGGGTAATTGCATTTCACATCGCTTTGTTAAAATGCTTCAGTGTTACTGCTCTGTCTTCTGCCCGCTCGTCTTAATGGCTTTTCTTGATGGAGCACAGAGGTTGATGGTGACGCCCCCTAAGGTCTGCAACAGACCAGACAAGGGAGCTGCTGAATGACAACATTGCAGAGGAGTAATTATCTTTTGTGTTTCTTTCTCAAGCTAATGAAAAAACAGTCAGAGAGCACTTAAGTGAATAGCGCTTTAAGACCTTCTTTCCACCTGCACATGTTGTTCAACACATGTTGACTGCATTATGTCATGAAAATGCAGGAGTCCATCACTGTCGGCATTAATGCGCCTCAGATATGTCAATTAGTTAATGCCAGGAATAGTCAGAGATGCATTTAATTACACTACCAACATGAGTGATGAAATGCTACCACTTTCAAAATTACCAAGAAGCGATAGGGTACTTACGATCGAGAAAATAGATGAGGATTACAGAACTGTGCAAAAGTCTGGAGCTACCCTTCATTTCTTTATGTATTGTTTCTGAGGAGCCAGGCTTTCTTGTAATTTTGGTCTTGAGCAATAGTTTTCCAGGCTTTCTGAAGGTCTTTCAAAGTTTTTCAGTCTGCTATTTGTACCTGGCCGATTTCAGTGGATTGCTTTTATTTGTTTGCTTTTAACACAGACCTATCAATCACTCAATCATTTTGAAAGCACCTAAGTCAAGAAATGAACCAGTGTTTTGGCTACATGGACAAAAAGATCCCGTTTTTTGTTGTATCTTTAGGTACTTTAGTTTTTAGCAGCCTGTCTCAAAAACACATAATTTGTTCCCATTTTATTAATTGAATGTATGAAAAATGGCAAAGGTAACTGTTTGGGAGGCATGAAATGGGATTTTTGTATCAATAAGTTTACTCTTATTAGCACTATTAGCTGAAAAGGTGACATATCTCAACATGGTGTACATTAAGAATTTGAGGGAAACAGGCAAGTGGAGGAAGAGAGAAGCCTGTCTACAGAAGCTCACCAGTATCTGAAAGTCATGTCCTTAAAAATGGGAGAAAATCTCTAACAAAGACCTGACACAGGACCTGAGAGATGTATCTGGCTCTTCAGTTGAACGTCAGAAATATTTTCAGTGGAAGGGTGGCTGTCAAGAAGCAGTGTTGAGGATCTCACCAAAATTGGATATACTGTCAGATTTTGATCCACCATTGTCCAGCCAACATGATCCATCCATTTTATGCAGCTTAGTTTTTAATCCCAAACACACTGCCAATGCAGTAAAAGCATACCTGGAGAGAAAATCGCATAATAGAACACTTTAAGTGATGGGCTGACCTCCCAAGAGCCCAGACCTCAACATCACCGAAACAGCGTGGCATCATCTTGACAGAGAAGGTAACAAAAGGAAGCCAATATCCAAAGGAGAGGTTTGAGTGTCCTTCAAGAAGCCTGGAGAACTATTACTGACGCCAATTTCAAGAAATGACAAGAAAGGTTGTCAATAAGAGTTCAGGCTGGGTTGCAGGATAAAGTGGGCACAATAATATTGACTTTCAAGTTTGTTAGAATTGTACAAACACAGTTTTGCCTCATATATTGTATTTCCGTGCATGTTTGCACCCAATATGTTTCTCAGTGTCCTAGCAAAATATAAAGAAACCTTTGCACAGTCCGTTTGTTGATTATTGCTGTAGTTATGTGATTTTCTCTGCATTTCTATTACCTGGAGACAGATTTTTATACAACTTATGAAGCTAGTACTATTTGTTATTAGGAATGGAATCCAAAATACTTTATATAAAATAGACTAAATGCTGAATCACTATTTGGCCACAGCTAACATATGAATTTTTTTCTTCTTCATCGCCTGGCGTGTTGGCTTTCCTTTTCCCACCATATTGTCGGAAGTGTCACCAGACGCTTTGTAGAGTGTGTGATCTGTGATTTTGAACTTGTTGGGGATCTGTGGGAATTCAGAACGTAAAAGCCTACAAGTTAGACATGAGAAAAAACATGAATTATTCCTTCAATGTTTTGAAGTGTTGTTTCATCTCTTCAGCTTTCGTCTTCGGGGAAGCAAGTCGTCCCTCGTTCAGTTATGTCATAAACACTCACGCCTACTCATGTGAAAACCCACACATGGAACAAAAGCACATACACACAAGCACGCATTCACCCAGAGATGCAATTGCACAAACTACACATGGTTGTCGATTAGAATAGATGAGTCTTTAATCTGGTGGTTTGTGAACTCTTTTGATGGCTGTGTTTCACTTGATGTGTTGCGGCAGACTTTTCTCTTCTTGACAGGATTATCCTGTCAAATGACTGACGCCAGCTCCTATGGAAAGCTTCATCCATGCAACCTCAAACACTGTGGAGCTTTATTTTGAGATATCCACTGTCACAGCAGCACAGTCGAGGATTATAACTGGGCTTTTATTGTGTGCATTTCAGAGTGTTTGCTTCCTTTTCTGAAGCAACCTGTTGCTTAACTCTTTAGTAGTAGGTAAAAAAAATGCCTTTTCTTCCCAGGGTTTCAGCTGAAACCCTATTTTTTTTGATCTGGCTGTCACTCATCACATAATATACTCTGTGATGGTGAGGCACTTGTGTAGTCAGAATATAAAAGGTAGATAAGTTTACAAAATCTAATCACTGATAAGAGATTTGTCGATTGCTTGGCAGAGAAACTAACTGTGAGTGCACATTTTAATCCACATATTCGATTAGGGGTTTGTCAAAAAGGTAAAAACAGAACTGAAGGTGCTTATGTAAACAGACAGCCTATTACTTTGTCAGAGAACAGAGGCAAAGCCAAATCCCACATGTACATAACTGGAAGATGATAGCCCATTATATCCTGTGCCAAGTAGAGGAGGCCATGAGAAGGTCACTGGCATACTGTCCAAAAACTGTGAGTGCACAGTTTCTACCACGGGCCGGGATGTGTGCATCAGCGGGTGCTGATTAAACAATGTGCCACAAAATGCAAAAACATTTAACTGGATTAGCGTTAGGTTGGGCAGGTTTAGACAGAATAAACTAAAAAACTGTAAACATAGAACTTGTATAGCTTGCTCATCCATTAGCTTTACATTTTCTCTAGTAACTTTACTCTTTTAACCACCTGCCTCAATATTTTACACTTAGGCCCATAATTTGACACAGTTTTTGCATTTTTTTTGCCTATGTACACAACCACAGTGGATTTTTTTTATTAAACAGTCAATATCTGATGGGAGTACAGATATTCAGCTTTAATTTCAGGGAAATTTTGCTTTATTTGTTTAGGAATTACAGTTATTTTTCTACATAGTATTCTATTCTCAGAGGCCCAAAATCGGACGATCGTGGCTCAAGAGTTGGGAGTTCGCCTTCTAATCGGAAGGTGGCCGGTTCGAGCCCCGGCTCAGACAGTCTTGGTCGTTGTGTCCTTGGGCAAGACACTTCACCTACCGCCTACTGGTGTTGGCCAGAAGGGCCGATGGCGCGATATGGCAGCCTCGCTTCTGTCAGTCTGCCTCAGGGCAGCTGTGGCTACAACTATAGCTGCCTCCACCAGTGTGTGAATGGGTGGATGACTGGGTGTGTAAAGCGCTTTGGGGTCCTAGGGGGGACTAGTAAAAGCGCTATACAAATACAGGCCATTTACCATTTATTTACCAAAAGTATTTCGACAAACTATAATAATGTTAAATAAGGCTTATTTTGTTATGTTGTTTTTCCTTCTTTGAGATTTTCTGCTAGGCTTCTACTGCAGCCGCTTTCAGTTGCTGATTGTTGTCTCCACCATTACAACACATAATTTAGTATGCTTCAGATCATGCTGCATTAATTTACTCTTCCCATCATTCTGGTACAAGTTAAACTGTCCAAATATTTTTCCACGACTGTGCGGGCTTTTTTAGCTGGTTTCAGGCAAAGTCTAGTCTGTCTTTTTCAATCTTGAGTGTAAAGAACGGTTTGCAGTTTGCAGCCCTCTGTATTTTCCTTCATGACGGCATCTCTCGATTACAGAATTTGACAATGATATGACTATCATATCGTGTTAAAAGTCTCATTGACTTGGTTAGATATGGTGAAGTTGTATTTATTTATATTTTAATAATTCACCTTGTTCACATTTTGTCATCTTTCAGGTCTTTTGATGTTGGTGAGTTGGTCAGTGCATTTATTCTTAATAATCAACAAACTTATTAATTTGAGCCTAATGACGTCTTCCCCACTTGCATTGACATCTCCTTGGGAACGAACCTCACCTGTCCGTGGATACTGCTTATCAGTAAGTTGTGTAATTAATTCTGACTCTCCAAAAAAAGGGGGACTGTGCACAAAAGTGACTGTAATTCCTCAACAGTGAATGCAAAATTTTGTAAAACTCACAGTGTCTTTGAAGCTGCAACCGCGTTGTGATTGTTTGATTTAAAAGCGACTGTGGTGGTGTGCAGAGGGAAAAGTGCAAAGTTTTCCATTTGTCCAACAAAACATGGACTTAACCGTAATTCATAATGAAACTGTAGCGGCAAAAATGTAAGGGCTGACAAAAAAAAAAAAATCACACAAAGCCATCCAAAAATACAACGCTTATTAGACTACCAGGATTAAGAGCTAGTGTATATATGACTAAATGTGAGTGGAAACTTCCCTATTAGAGGAAATTCTAGGATTACAACAAAGGAACAGGGGATGGGATTACTGTACTGGTAGATCACATGCATACACACAATAGGCTTTTGTATGACTGATAAAGAGTGGTAGGAGGAAAAATTGGAGTGTGAGACAACCTTTGTTGTTGACAGGTCATATTGTTAATTATAAATGACTTCTTAGAGATAACAGATGGATAGTATCATAAACTAATGAAATATCTGCAAACCAATTTTTCACTGTCTTATAGCAAATTATTTCCACAGAAATGAAAATGTGTTCATTTGTATTTCCAAACGGTATTAATAGAGGGTGCATTTATTTTGACCTTCATCCAAACAAGGCAATGAAACATGATGTAGCACTAAATAAAAGTGTCTGTCATATCAGACCTGTGACATATTAGATAAACAACTGTGGCGAGGATTTCGGGATCTCAGCTTTATCAGGATTCTTGGCTTACTAAAGAAGATATTAGGGCTCAATTTTAGCTGCTCCTCTCAGACATATAATTTGGTCATTTTGGAGTAGGATAGAGGAGGATGCATATTAAACAGCTATTGTTTTTCTCTTTCTCACTTTAAGTATTTCCATGATGTGTAAAGCTCATAATGTTTTGTGAAACATATTAAGCTTAGTCCTGCTAATCTTAAAGGTTATTCTGAAATCTTTTACAAAGCTGTGATCTCACCTGGTGTGCCCATATTCAGTGTATTTGAGCGAGGCAGATGTGCCCACATGCATGTTAGCAGTCCAGACTAAACCCCACTCTGAGTGGCCTTAATTGATTTTAGTAAGCCAACTAAAACCACCAGGCTTAGGTTAGCTAATATTTTTTGCTTTCACCCAATGGTAGCCATTAAGTCAAACCACCCACTATTATCACACATGCGTGCGCGCGCGCACACACACACGCACACACACAGAGTAAAGCATGCTGCTCTTTCACGGCCTTCAATCTATCTGCCTCTTGTCAGCAGGCATTCCCTTTCTTTGATTTGCTCATTGCGGTGTTCTTCCATGTTGTGATAACTGATGTTATGTGCCCTCTCTTGTTTTCGGTAGCATGGGCCAGAGACACGAAGACGGCTAAAAGAATCCCGGGGAAGAGGGAGAATGGTTTGTTCACCCTGCCAGTTCTCTCTTCATATGTAGCCACTGCTTGCAGGGCATAGCCTTGAGAATGCAAGACTGGATCAAAAATGATCCGCTCCGTTTCCTTCCTTTGTTTCCCTCTTTGTGTATATTTCAGAAAAGGGTGTATTTATTCAGCCATTGCATTAAACATCCATTTTTCCATGGCAACCAGGCACTGATGATCCATTTAGGATGTGTAGATACAGCATTGCTCACTCCTTTTCATTTCTTTTACATTAGGCCAGGGAGAAATCGAGTGGGAAGGCACTGATAGCTGATAAGCTAAAAAACATGAAGTTATTTGGTTTTATTAACAACTGATTGAAACACAAAGATTTAACCATTTTCTGGTAAAACAAAATAGACACACGGTGCCAAATTACTAAATAATATGTAAGAAGACCCTCTCAGTATCTTTTATTGGATTGGATTAAGGTTACAATTTGTGCTTTATCTGTGGTTTGAAATAATGTGAATACAGTACTTTGTCTTTTGGAGCAAATACAATAACGCCTGACTGCATTAGTATAACCAGAAATTATAAACCGAAGGTTGAATATGTTGAATTTTACCGTGGTATTCTTATTCCATTTGTCTGTCAAAATGATTACACAAAAACCATTTGGCTGAATTTCATAAAACATGGTTGAGAGGTACAGTAGTGTGGAAATGTGTTCTTAATACAGTGGAACCCCGACTTACGAAATTAATTCGTTCCAAAGGGTCTTTTGTAAGTCAAAGCACCTTTTTCCATCGCCTTTTGAGTGAGGCGATGCTGGCTGAAGACAAAGTTCTTGGTGGAGGAGGAGGTGGCGGAGGTTGAAGAAAGCATACGTATACATGCATACATGCGTACATGTACATGTAACATTATGGAATTGAATTTAATGTTTCTATTTTATCTATTTCGTTACGCAGGCATTTTGCCGTACCACGGGCAGAAATATTGCCATTAAGTGCCTTCGTAACTTGAATTTTGCGTTAAATGGGGTCTTCGTAAGCCGGGGTTCCACTTTATTTTGATAAGATGATGTAAAGTCTAAAGCCTTACTGAAGTGGCACATTTAGTATCAGTCCCTAGGGGCAGCAGAGCATAGGTTTATTCTTCAGAACAACATTAAATCACACGTGAGATGTTCTCAGTTTAAGGTAAAGACACAACCAGATAAGTTTCCTCGCTCACTTGATAAGCTTTATTCTGCTTAAACAAGCACTTGGTTTAAGTACAGTCAATTCATGCTTACCAGTATTTTAGTGCCTCTCGTGTCACTATTGGAAAAAATACACTTAATGTGATGCTGACACGAAATGTGACCATACATTTGCATTATTTTTTTGTTTGTATTTTCTGTTCATACCTTCATAAACAGGGACTCTGTTTTGTATATAAATTTGATCATCTTTTAAATTAAATTCTTTCAGATGTATTTGGTGATTAAAAATTAAAGTGGAAGATAGTCATGATTATGACAGACCTTTTACAACTCTTTCTGCCAACTCTTTCTTTTCTATCTAAAAATTGATAAAATGTTTCTGTAGTTCAAGATGTGTGCAGGCTTGACAAAACAGACAAGAAATTATATTAACAAAGTCTTGATTTATGTGGTCTGTCATTCTGAATTCAGGACTTTAGAGGTCACTGGTGTTTTAGTCGCTCTACTCCCTTCCATTTTCTCAACCACATTCAAACCTTGTTGGCTCCTCCCTGTTTTCTTTGCAATGATAAATGTGCTGAGAGTAAATGAAAATTATAACCAAGGTCAAGTTATTGTATTTAGCTGATGGGGGTTGTGCTTTTTCTAATTGCGTTATATATCATGTAGGGGTAAAAGTGCAATACTGGTTGAAGTTATACCTCAGTTGAGCCTTATCGATTACTTGACATCTTGCAGAATTAGTTTGGTCATAGACCGTATTGGGCTTCTTTTTTTCCTCTTTCTTTGATTTCCTTTATAGGAAATGTGGCTGTTTACAGTCGGGGAAATTGTTATTTGATCCACTTGCTCACTTACAAAGAAATCAAATCTTATTTTTATGACAGTTTCATTTTAATGGAGACAAAATATCAACTGAAAATCCAGTAAAAACATATTAAAGCTTATAAATTGATTTAGTACTTGGTCGTGGAATCGTTGTATTTAGTTTGTGACCAAGTTTGCACACATCTGATGACTGATTCTGGGCAACTCCTCTTTACTGAAACTCTTAAATCCTTTAGGTTTATTGACTGCGACTTGGCAACTCGATGCTTCTTTTCTATAGGACTGAGGTCTGAAGACTGGCTAGGCCACTGCATGAACTTAAAGTGCTTCTTCTTTAGCCACTGCCTTGTAGTTTGGCGGTGTATTTTGGGTCATTGTCCTGCTGGAAGACACATCATTCACCATCTTCAGTTTTCTGGCTTTTATGGTACATGGTCCCATCCATTGACCCATCAATGCAATGTCAGCGTCGACCTGTGTCGACAGGCTAAAAGCATATTGTTACCACCACTGTGCTTGACGGTGGGGATAATCTCTAGATACTCAGCATTTCTCTTCTAGTTGATGTCAGAGAGCTTGTTTATGGTTTCATCTGACCACAGCACTTTCTTCCAAGCCTCCTCTGAATAATTTAGGTGCCTACTGGCAAACTTAAGATGGGCCTATGCATGTGCCTACTTAAACAGGAGGACCTTGCATCCCAACGGCCTTCAGATCATTAGCAAGCTCCTCCCTTGTAGTTTTGTGCTGATACACCACCTTTCTCTTGATTATCCTCACCCCATGAGGCATGATCTTGCATGGAGCTCAGGACCGAGGGTGATCAATGGTTATCTTATACTTCTTCCATTCCCAAATAATTCCACCAACAGTTGTCACCTTCTCACCTAGCTTCTTGTAGGCCATTCCAGCCTTCCGGACACATCTGCTTTGTACATATAACAAGCTGAGAACAGGAGTATCTGTAATTGATTGGCTGTGTGCCACATGGGTACAAAGCCAATTTCTTGGAGCCAGAATTCTGGCTGGGTTAAAGGGGATCAAATACTTATTTTACTTTTTGTTTGTTTGAGTTTAGAGTGGATTATCTTCACTCTAAGTACTCCAGAGTTATTCAAAAACCTGTAATTGCTCCAAGATTTTGGTTTGATTATCTGTTGACCACCTCACCATATCAAACAGTCAAACACGGGATTGTCCCCCAAAATTTGGTCCGGCAGATTTAGTGGACATCTCAGGAGTCTAACTCCCTACATTCCCTTCAAGGTTTATCAGTAGCAGCCTGAAAAAAGACCAAAAAAAACCTTTTCCCTCCTTCTGACATGAACCTTCACTTAGGCTGAATCAGCTAATGCTGTTATCAGTTGCTATGGAGACTGACTGAGTTAGGATGTTGCTGTGGAAACTGAGCAGCAGCTCATTACCACCCACAGCAACCCTCCACACTCCCTTGAGCAGCACCACACAAATACATAGCTCATACACACTCATTTAAATACACACATACACAGTAGATATGTTTTTTTTCATGATGTATCAGCCGTAAGTATGATTAATATTGCTTTTATTTAAACCTCACAGAGATACAGTGACATGGTGCACACACCTGTACAAATGTGTAGGAATTTTGCGGTGCTTTTATTAAAATTTTGTATTAACAGGTAGCTCACCGTGGGTTTCACGTGAGTCAGTCTCTTAAAGATTAAATTACCACTCCGATCTTTGTGACAGGAGCTAATCACTAACCAGCACTTTCATTATCACTGCATTTAGCGTGTTGCTTCCAGGTGCGCTCAAGCTGAAATTTGCTCTCCGTCAGCCCTTTTTCACCCCAAACACTCAGAGAATGTCACAGTAGGAAAGAAAGCACACGTGTTACTAATATTATTCTGTTCAAATGTTCCAGTAACCCACGGCAGTGTGACAGTAAAACCAACATGAATACAATAGCAGCCACTTGAAACTGAAGAAATGGAATTCGGCCATTCTTTATTCTTCTAATTAAAACTGGTGCCTTTCCTACTGTGACATGACAAAATGTCTGCCGTGGAAAGGGCCTGGGTGGGAGGGGGCAGATGTGGTCTCTCTTATTTGCAAATGGATCCTGCACTTGTTTGTTTCCAGCAGTCTGGGTTTAGTCTGGGTTCAACTTTTTTCACCTCACAGTCATACCTTTTTACAACGCCATCCATTTCCTGACTTGCCTGCTTTTTGCGAGACCATGCTAGTGAATTTTGTCTTTTAAAATGTAGTTTTATCAGTGTAAATAAGAGGAATCATTAAGAATCTGAATGAGAATGATTTTCTCCCCCTACATATAAGGCTTGTTCTATTATTTTAATATTTTTCACAGGGATTTAGAGTCACAAACTAATCTCTCCCTTAAACAAAATTGCATTCAGTAAGCAGTGTAACAACCACATATGTGTAATTAGCGTGGCATGTTACACTTGTTTACATGAGACGATGGTGATATTAGTCATCTCTGTCCACAAGTCTCTGTTAAAATGTAAATGCTGAAGAAAATCTTGACCCATGCACTTGATCAGGGCTTTCTCTCCCTGCTGTTGTTTATTAATTCAGTAGTAGGGGTGCTGCCTGCTGTGGCTCAGTGTTTCACTGCTCCCCTGATAGTTTCCGCTGTGATACTGATATATTCAAAAACACACTCTGCACACTGCCTGAGAAGTCCGTAGAATTGACTTTGCAGTGCACCCATATGGCATTTCATTCTAGCTACTCGAAGCACAACATTGGACTACAGTCAAGTGTATTAGCACAGTGTTCTCTATAATATCGTAGTGCTAAAATTATCTTTTATATATGTAGGCCAGAGGACAGAAATTATATTAAGGCTATAATTACACAGGACATGTCTTTTGTCCACGAAGGTACGTTTTCTAAGTGTTATGTACGCTACTTGTGCACACCTCAGTCTTTGTTTGACTTTCTGTTTCAGATGCATTGGGTGATTATAAAAATCCATTTAACATGGATGTTTGTATTCCAATTATGGGCCTATTAACATGCTACACCGCACATGTTGCCATGATAAAACATTTGCAGGCTACACCAGAGCTCCGTATAAGCGAGTCCATCAAATCTCCCTGTCTCTTGTTGGTTCACACTTGATCGACAGAGCTTTGTCATAAAAATGAAATCTGTCGTCTCAAGCATTTTGTCACTGCATCTGCTGCTGAACCCTCAAAACAGTTAAATATAGAAATTAACCAGCACATTTTTTGTGTCTTGATGTAGTAAAAGCGTCACCCACTGTAGGACACATCTGGCTATCCATATGGTCACTGACACAGCTATAAATACTGTACTGTATCGTCATTCACCAGCAGAGAACACACACAAGCTTCTACTTAATCATAATGGATTAACTATCGGGTGTTGTGTTTTGGGATGTAATTCCCAAATCTCCCAAACTCATTTTAAAACTATGAATGCACTGTAGTAATTCTTTGTGGACTGCTGTATATATAAACATCTCCACACATCGATGTCACACATGCAGTTGGTAAAATTCACACTCACAGACTTGACAATGCCAGTGCACATACTGTATCAAAGTACTCACTAGTGAACAAACCATTAGCACTGGTACTCTTAAAAATGTGAAGGCTGATCATGAGATTGTTTTGCCACATGCAGTAATTCTACCGTGGCAGTGAAAATGAAAGCTGCATCCACCTGCACTCAGCAGCAAGTGGGCACAGCCGGAGGCGGTCTATGTGTGCCCGATGCACACATGGTGCACCTGTTTGGGAGTGCGTTGCACTGTAGGTATTTGTGTAGTGATATGTTTGTGCGAGACTGGGGAGTGTTCATTAGCTTATTGGTAATGTAACTGACTGGTGCTGTTTATAGTGGAGCCCACGCAAACTCCTAAAGAAGCTGTGAAAACACTTGTTCTCTTGTAAAGAGCACCACCAACTGAAGCTCTGTGTCTGACACCGACAGAGCAGGCACTTTATTCCGTAATACATATGGTGTCTCAGCGCAGGGAAATAGCGCAGAAACACAGAGTTGAAAGAGGTAAATGAGGTCTCGGCAGCAGTGGGTTTAGTCAATAGAGGAAAAAGGAGAGGAAAAAAAATCTAATTTTAGCGAGGTCATTTATTCTTTATTGTGCGTGAACCCTTTGTTATTGCTAGTATCTTCTCCTCTTCTTTTTATACACAGTAAATTGCACTGAACAAGGAAAAAAAAGAGTTGGGGAGAGGAAATTCACTTCCATAATTTAGAGTAGAAAAAAAAAGCTTTTCTTCTTTCTCATCCCCCAGCTGATTTCTGTTTTCATTTTCAAGGGGAAATTAAAAGTTATTTTGGTTCACTTTGGAGAAACCACTTGTCCGACATGTTTTAGCTCTCTAAAACACTCGCACTAAATGCAGTGTGCATATTTTATAATAATATCACTAACAGGGCTGGGCCATATCATACCGTTCACGGTAATAAGAAAATGAAATATTGCAATAGAATATGGGTAAAACGTGCATGCGCAGTACCTTTGTTTTCATACGCACATGACGGAAAAAGCATGGCGGCGACGGAGAAAGAGGAGGGCGAAAGCGGATCGTTGAATGAAACGGATGAACCAGAATTGGTTTGTAAAAATGCTGCAACGTCAGTGGTGTGGAACTGGTTTAGCTTTCGTCCGTCAGATACACAACAAAGCACTATTTTTGGTAGAGCATGCTAGCGGGCCGTCGTTATTACCGTGTTTTTTTGGAAAATACAGCACACTTAAAATCAATCCTTTGATTTTTCTGAAAATCGACAGTGCCCCATATAATCCCGTGTGCCTTATGTATGAATTCTGGTTGTGTTTACTGACCTCGAAACGATTTTATGTGGTACACAGCGCTCGAAAATCTGTCAAATGTTTTAGTACGGCTTTGCTAAGCTATGAAGCCGCACCGCTTGATGGATTGTCGGAGCATTACGGCTATCGTAATCAGGAGCCTCGCGGAGGGATACGTACTGTGCTTCAACATAATATTACCATATTGTGTGTGTATAACCTCTTTTTAAGTTTTGTGGATATTATACATGGTTATGCTGAGGATATGTCGGCCAATTTCCACTGGAAATGCCTTTTGGTTAAACTGTCAGCAAAGAATTTGCATTTGCGCTGTTAAATTTTTATATAACTTTAATGCACATAAAAAAACAGCTTGTTTAATTGAAAATACATTGATGTTTTGTTTTTGTTTTTTTGCACTAATAAAGTTGTGGAGTTATAAAGTAGTTTGTCTAGTGTCAATTATATCGTCAGTTATATCGTTATCACAAATTTTCAAATGTATATCCTGAAAAATATTTTTGGTCATATCGCCCTGCTCTAATCACTGATGCCTTTTGCAATTTCTTCACACAAAGCTAATTTCTGGTGGCTCTTTGCCTGTATTTATTCTCTTAATTCTCTTAATTTTGTCCCATTAATAATTTCGTGTTGGAATTCAGTGCTGTGACCACATTTACACATTTGTGTAAAAGTTGTTGTCACTTCATCTGGCGTATTGTTTTGTGTGTTGTTTTGCTAATTGATTAGGTCATTTAAATTATTTTACAAGGTTAAATGACCTGAGCTCAAAAAGCATCACTCCTTTAAAGCAAACTTACAGCTTGGCATTGATCTCGTATTCACTCTTAATGTTTTTTGGACATATAGGCAAACTGAAGTAGGTGTTGAGTCATCATTCAGCCATAAATTTTGCCTCCACGGATGTCAGGGTCTTGAGTTCCTTGGGGTGGGGTTTTTATCCAAAGGAGTTAATGTACAGTTTTCCTAGCTTTGGCACCCTCTGCTGGCTACATGACAAATTAAAAATATAATTACAGATGGGGCCAAGCTGCTCAGCAGAGCAGTTAAAGAGTGCTGGTTCATACTGCTGGAGTATTTTCATTATATCATGTTCATTGCAGAATGTTGAACATTTTATGGGTTTTTTGTACCAGTTATTAACATGACCTCACTTTAAACCCTGTGCAATGAAAGATGTGACACAATAAATATGAAGTCATACTGCATTGTCTTCCAGATTTTGAATGTGTTTCTTAAGCCATTAACCAAGAATAAACAGCATTTTTGCATGAGTAGAATTTTGCTTAAGCAAATTATTGCAATTAACAAATATGTTTCCTGTTCAATCAATCATCACAGTGCCTGTTAGTGGTCATTTTTAATATGGTCCCTGCTCCAGCTGAAGAAAGCAGGATCAGCATCTTCCAAACCCCACCCAGCACAGTGCATTGATGTGGATTCAAAACAGACCACAGAGGCCTGCGAGGACCCAACCAGATGAATGTCTGTGCCTCATGTTTTCCAACATCTTAGTGGTCCCAGAGAAACAGACATGCACATGCTGAAAGGAAAAAGTACAAACAATGGTGGGGTAAATGTGGCAGCACTTCTGGGAATATTCATGCATGACAACATGTAATAAATAGACTACACAGCATCCTTTAAAGGTAAAGGAACAACACAGTAATGGAGGGATAGTAAATCAAGTATAAGTTACCGATAGTGTAAGTTATAAGCTACAGTACTGTGCAAAAGTCCAGAGTCACCTGTAATTTCTTTATATTTTGCTTTCAATGGGACAGAGTTTCTTGTAAAGTGGTAAAGCAATAGGCTCTCTGAAGGTCTTTCATTTTAAACATTGGCTGCTTTTCCACTTGTTTTCAGTCCAGTCCTTGTACCTGACCATTTCCATAAGAATTTCATAGGAATTATTTGTTTGTTAAGCCACTTAACATTAATCTATAAATCATTCACGCATAAAAAATGTCCCTAACTCAAGGGGTAAATAAAACTTGCCTTAGGCACTTTGTTACTAGCAGCTTGTGACACTGCTAGTGACAACAACCCTTTTTGTTTTTATCTTGGCATAGCTGGTGTATAGTGTGTACTTAAAAGTTTGAGGAAACCAGGCAAGTGGAGGACAAAAAAGAAGTGGCAGGCCTTAGAAAAGCTGAGGTATGCCATATTATTCAAGACCTGAGCTGAAAATCTGTAGCAACAGGACTTACAGAGTTAGAAATCAAGATTTAAAGTTTTTGGTTTCAATTGTTGTCAATATGTCAAATTTATGGAATCATGAATGCAGAAAAGTATCATCAGATTTTGATCCAACATGCAATTCCATGTGGAACGCAGTTGTCACCACCTTCATTTGTCACCACCAGACATACTGCCAATGCACTAAAACTGTACCTGGATAGAAAAACATAGAATGGACTATCAGTCATGGATTGACCTCCACAGAGCCTTGACCTCAACATTATTGAAGCTGTATGGGATCATCTTGATAGAGGAATACACCCCCCCCCCCCCCCCCCCCCCCCAAGTTTTGCACATGTCGAGGAGCGTGTCAGGCTACATTTCACTGTGTGTTATACTTGTATAACTATGCATGTGACAAGTAAAGAACCTTGAATAGAATAAAAGGCAGCCAACTTCCAAAGACGAGCTTTAGATGTTCTTCAGGAAGCATGGAAAACTATTCCTGAAGACTACTTTAATAAGAAAGCTTAACTAAGAGAGTTCAGGATATATGGAAGAATAAAGTTGGTCCTACCAAATATTGATTTTCAAGCTTGTTTGAATTGTGCAAACTCGGTGTATCGTATGCTGTATTTCCATCTCTGTTTGCACGTTTCAATAAATTAGGAAAATGGGAAACGGGTACACTAACAACATATACAGAAATGATGGGTGACTCAAGACTTGGAAACTCAGCCATGGAAAGTCATTCCATGAAGACTCAAGACAAGACTGTCACAGTTCTGTATTTAGTGTTTAAAAACATCACTAATTAGGATTATTTTCCACAATCAAGGCTGTTTTATAAGCCACTTTTAAGTGAAACATTGACTTAATTCTCAAATGTAAAAATGCAACACGTCTGACTCTGTACTTTTACTCATTGGTACTGATTACATGAAGGTGCTCTCTCTTTTATGAGTTGCATATGTCTGCCTTTTTCACCATAGAACTAAAAAGAGAAGACCTATTTCACCATAGGACAGAAGAAGTTTAAAGTTTTCGTAGACACGTCATCTACCTGACTTTGTTAAAGTCGTGTCTGTAGTAATCTGTAGAGTGTGAATAACACTGGCTCTCATATCCTAGTCTAAAATAAATACACTATCTTGACTAATTGTTGGACACTAGATTATGAAAGGCTTAAACTACTGTGGATTTTCTAAGGAGTTAAGCACATATTTCTGCTGACAGCTTTAAGGTCAGATCAAGGTCAAAGATCCTAACAATTTAAACTACATCGGTCACATAGACAGTCAGTGTATCGGCTGGTTAAAAGTGACTGTTTTTTTTCCCTCCCCGTCATGACATTCTGACTTAATTTGTCCAAGCAGAGAGGAGAAAAACTGGGCCCATTGGTTACATGACAGGGAATCAACAATGAGGAGAGATGTATGGCATAATTGTTTTATTTGCCGTCTTTTCTTTTTTCTGTTTCTCTGTTCCCTCTGGCCTTTTGCTAACCCCAATTACATGCTTGCTTTCTTTGCCCTGCTGCCTCCTGGTGTGCATATCCTGTTGGCATAAGGAGCTTTGGCCGCTTTTCTAAGAGACCAGAGTCTGTTCCCATCAGTGGAGCTGTCTGTTTGCATGGGAGTTTTGACTTGGTAGATTAATCCATGTTTACCACAACACAGTTAGGGATGTAACTAACTAGATACCAAGCCAGATTGATTGAGTGAAAATGAAGCTACAGGGATTGTGGTGTAATAAATGAAGTATCAGTGGTGGCTGTAGTGATCTTTGTGTTATTTGTCATTACAGTTGAGGACGGTCACAGACAGTTGTACAGGTTTTGTTTATAATGCATCAAAATGATGCACTATAAACAAAACTGCCTGTCATTTACAGGAAGAAAAAGACCTTGAGGATGTCGATGTCCTCCTATAATAGCTGTTAACTCAATTCAGGTATTTTGAAGATGCAAACCAGAACTAGATCAAATTTGCATGTATTCTCTTTTTTTGTTGCTTAAATCTAATCTCATCACATCATAGTTTATTCCTTTGTTTTGTTTTTTTCTTCCTTTTCAGGGAATTAACTTGTCCTAAGTGGGCATTTCTTCCAGGCTGAAATATACCTGTCATCAGTTCCAATAAAAGGAAATGATGTTTGGCAGCTACAGAGTTACTGGCTAAATTTAGTCCCCAAGACAACTTCTAATTCCCTTTGTTGGGGACTGTTTGGCTGTCTCGGTTTTGATGTGATGGTGATTCATAGTTATTTTGCACCTGGGCCACGAGAGATTTTCTGGGCCTCTGAAAGCACACACACAGGCAGATCCAACACACATCCTGCAAGTAACCTGTTGTGGTTGTAGCTCATAGCATACACAAACACAATGTCTGCTTTAGAGTGGAGCATTTAAAGGAAGCTTACAGGTGAAGCCTGCAGTGCATTTCTTTGTTTTTTAATTGATAAAACTGTGGTTTTGACCTGGAACTTGAACCAAGGTACAGAGAAAAGGCACCAATAAATGCTGAAGTTGGATGTCTTGCAGGTCATACAGCTTCACAACATTCAGTTATGATGCTTTTACATACGGTTTATTTGTAAGTGTTGCTTTGGGAAATAATACAATTTGAACGCTTGTTGGAGCCATTTCCTACTGAAGGTAAAAAGTGAAGCGATTTAAGTCTTATTGCTTGTGACTGATTACAGGGCGTTTTAAATGATGATGGAAATTCAGTCAGAGACTGTGTGATAATGGAAGGGACTGTTGTGTTCATGAGAAGTTGTCTGTTAAGCTTTCATTTGTGACCAGATGCAGACTGGCATTAGTTGGATAAAGCTGTGAAACAAGCGCAGACACTGAATATATGCTGGCTGACGGGTTTGACTGACACGCCTACTGCATGACAGGGATTTGAGAAGTTAGCATTATAAGTACAAGTGAATAACTAAGAATGGCATGCCATAGCTGTTTTCGTGACAGCTTTAACACATTCATAATTTTGATTAAAAAAGGGAGATTAGCTATAAAAAAAACCCTGCCTATCTCCATCTTTTTGTTGTCTCTCAAACCTCCAGCTTCCTCTTTATGTTGAGCTGTTGTCCTTGGGCACATCTTTCAGTCTGAAAGTCATCTTTCAGATTTGGCAAATCAGTAAATAATATTTTTTAATGGTCACAGATATTTACACTAACTATTGAAATGCCTTATATTTAACGCACACAACTGTGACATTTCTTCTCAGCCTCTTAATGTCGAAAAATGTCGTAGCCACTTCAGCCAAAGTGGGCAAGTAGATGGTATATTGTAACAAAATAACGTTGTGTAAACACAGAAATATACTCACACACATATACAAATGCAACTACAGCTACCAGCAAGGAAACAAATGAAGAAGTCCAGACTCATCTTTAATGCTGAAAAGATTTTTTTTTAACTTTTGAAGTATAGCAAAGTCACATATTTTCTTCCATAATTGCTAATATTACACTGACCTACACATTATAAAATTCAAATGACATGGAGCTTTGTTTTTGCAAAAGTTGAGTGATCCTCAGTGGACATACCAGAGCACGTAGTTGTTGCTGTGGGTGCAGCTTTATGGTTGCTCTACAGCCACTGGGGTAAGAATTATTCGCAATTGCAAAAGCACAACATCAGAGAATTCTCTTTTAATTAGTTAAGGGACTGATGTACCATATGTATGTGTGTGTCTCTGAGTCTGAGAGTGAGAGAGAGGAACTTAACTGTATTTTAGGGCACAGTAAAAAAAAAAAAGGGGGGGGGGGGGGGGTCATTGGTGTAAGTTTTGGAATTGGTGTAATTAAATAATCTCCATAAAAGAGGGAGATAAATATAAACATTGTTTTTCAGAATTTAAAAAAAATCTATTAGCTAAAAGAAAATGAATCAGTAGATTAAATTTGTGACTGAAATCTGCTGCAATGCTGATTTTCATGTATTGTTTATATTTTGTTGTCTGGTTGTTTTTTGTTGTGATATGAATAACATAGTCAAATTTTTTTTGGATATTACATTGAACATCACCTCTATGTTTGAGGTATCAAGTGACTCATGAGCCAAAGCACATGGTTATAGAATCGCACCTTTAGCTTGTTTAGGGGAGCTTATGCCAAAAGGTGTTGAAAGGAAGACTACACTAGATTGAAACTTTAGGAGTAAGGATATGAATTCTCCAAATGTGGGAGTAGAATAGTTTTTTCCCTCTCTCAGCCATATTTGGAAATTCATTCAGGAATACTCCTGGATATGTTTTGTACAAAAGCTGCATTTTCTAAGGAATTTTCTAAGAAATATCTGAATCCTTCTGATGAAGGTCTTTCTCCTGAAAGCTATTCTCCCTTTCGGCCCATTCAGCGGCAAGAGTATAAACACTGCCGTCTTTTTACTGTCGTACGTTAATCAGGAGCTTTTGAACCTTTTCCAGTTGTGTTCCATTCATGGGCAGAATATCGTGGCACAGCAGATGTCTGGAGATGGTCCAGTTCAGGTATGGGGGTGGGTAGTAAGAGCCCTTTTTAATTTTTCTGGACATGGATTTAATACTCCAGAAGTGAAGGAATCAGTGATGTGTAATCTATGTCTGACAGTACAAAGTTATTCGTGATAACCTGTGAACAGTCTGCAGCAGGGAATTCATAAACAGCATTTCTTTACATTATAGAGTTTCTGGAGATGCTTCTTTGCAGTATTATATAATGGCTGAAATTAATGTAATGACGTGATGAATGAGAATGCAAGTTTTTAAGATGAGTTTTTTCTCTACAGCTCACTGCCCTGACTGTTAACAGGAGCGTGATGAATTCAATGAAGGGACTTTGGTAGGGCTGTTGCTGAGTCATTATTTTCCAATTAGACTCTTAGTCAGCGCTTTAAGCCAAATACTCATCTTTTAAGGGATGGCAAGCGGGTATAAAGTGGAAAGGAAAAAGCTGTTTGATGGTTTTTCCAAATGTACAGCAGTATTATACTTCTACCATACATATTCTTTATTTTGGTCACAAGAAGATCGGATTTTTAGTGTCTTTGCTTAACAGCTTGTCACCACTGCCTCCTGGCATTAATGTTGCTCTTCATTATGTCAGGTAGTTAGATGTCAGGTGATTTTGAGACTGGGTTTGTAAAAATGTATGTTCTTCGATAATTTTACATGCTTTTTACCACAGAAACTGTGATGATTTGACCTTAAAAATAGATTTCACTTAGCTGCATCATAGCTGATAATCATTTAAGCGTGTAGGGCTCCAGCAATAAGATAAGACAAGGAAAGGAAATGGTTTGCAAGAGTACTTTATAAAATAAATAAAATGAATGACTTCTGACACCTTATTTCCAGATCACTAATGAGAATGAAGCAATTTGTAAAGAAAATTCATCAAAAGGGATAGAATATTTGAAACACTATATTTCAAAAAGTATTCGCTTATCTGCCTTCACACATAGGAATTTAAATGACATTCCGTTCTTAATCTACAGGGTTTAATATGATGATGACCCACCCTTTGCAACTATAACGGCTTCAACTCTTCTGGGGAGGTTTTCCACAAGGTGTAGGATTTTGTTTATGGGAATTTTTGCCCATTCTTCCTGAAACACATTTATGGTTTGGTGTTTTGTGGGGTTGAGGTCAGTACTCTGTGCAGGCCAGTCAATTTCTTCCACACCAAACTTGCTCATTGATGTCTTTATTGACCTTGCTTTGTGCTCTGGTGTGCAGTCATATTGGAACGAGAAGAGCCCATCCCCAAACTCTTCTCACAAAGTTGGAGACATGAAATTGTCGAAAATATCGTGGTATGCTGAAATATTAAGAGTTACCTTCACTGGAACTAAGGGGCCCAGCTTAAATCCTGAAGAACAACCCCACACCATAATCCCCCACCACCAAACTTTACACATAAACAATGGAGTCAGACACATATCATTGTCTTGGCACTGCCAAACACAGACTTGTCTATCAGATTGCCAGATGGGAAGTGTGATCTCCATCTGCACTGCTCTAGAGGCCAGTGGTGGGGTGCTTTACGCCACTGCATCCAACGCTTTGCATTGCACTTGGCGATGTAAGGCTTGATTGTAGCTGCTCAGCCATGGAAACTCATTCCATGGCTCTCTACACATTGTTCATATAGTCTTCAGATTATCTCAAGAAGTTTGGAGGTCTTTAGCGATGGACTCGATGTAGAAAGTTGTCGATCTCTTACATGGCCTACCACTCTGTGGCTGAGGTTTTGTTCCCGATTGCTTCCAGTTTATTATAATACCACTAACAATTGACTGTGGAATATTTAGTACCAAGGAAATTTCACAACTGCACTTGTTGGACAGGTGGCTTGCTATCACGTTTCGATGTTGAAATTCACTGAGCTGAGAGCGACCCATTCTTCATATTTCTGACAACATAGTGTATTTCTACTAGAAGTTTTGGTCAAGTTACTTGAAAATAGTAATTAGTTACTAATTACTAATTACTTCTCCAAAAAGTAATCCAGTTACTTTACTGATTACTTATTTTCAAAAGTAATTCATTACTTTATTACTTAGTTACTTTTTAAAAACATGATAAACAACCTAAATATGTTATGAAACAACAAACCTTTCAGCCCAATTCTATTTTTTCTGCAAAATCCATCATATAAAATTGAATCAAATGAAAAAATCTGTTTTTAAATCTTGTTTTATTATTTTTACAGGAAAGTAACAGTAATCTAATCACCTTTTTTTTTTTTTTTTTTTTTTTTTTGCAATAGTAATCGGATTACAGATCGGATTTTCTGCCAATCTTTGTCTACTAGTAGGAAGTATTTTGATACTGATGGTTTATGCAGTCTGTTGCTAGCGTAGTGCTATTCATTGCTCTTAACTCATTGCCCTTTTCCGAAGATACCCACAGTAGCCTGTAATGTCCTGGTGTTCTGGTATGTTTGGACTGTGCATGTCAGACTAAAGCTAATTTTTGTGTGTCTGCAAATGGAACTGCAGGTTGTGTGTATCTTTAAGAAGTAGAAAACAGGGAGGCAGACATAGCTGCTAGTCTTTGTGGCTGCAGATGTGGCATCAACAGGCACACACACCCTGATGGGGCCTTCGTTTTTTTTACTGTCTTTTCATCTCTTTCACTCCTGTGCAGGCTCAGCAATTTTCTCACCTATACTTCTCCCCTTTCCTTTCCATCTGTCCCTAAGATGTAGTGATGATGGTGTGTGTGTGT